>NW_027442387.1:0-125833 GCF_048569485.1 Anomaloglossus baeobatrachus
ATCGATAGCACCAACGTTGGATGAAGGCAACATCATGTCTCCGCCTGCACTTTCCTCACAAACCTGCATTTTTCCAGGGACACCCTACTCAACACCGTCTACACACAGCAGCCAGATCTCTGTCCATCAGATGTGGTCAAATAAAAGGCCACTTCCTCCGACCCATGACAAAGCTAAGAGGTTGACTCTATCCCTCTGTAAGCTGTTGGCTACCGAAATGCTGCCTTTCCGCCTAGTGGACACACAGGATTTTAGAGACCTTATGTCTGTCGCTGTGCCCCAGTACCAGATGCCTAGTCGCCACTACTTCTCTAAGAAAGGTGTGCCCGCGCTACACCAGCATGTCGCACACAACATCACCGCTTCCTTGAGAAACTCTGTGTGTGAACGGGTGCATTTCACCACCGATACTTGGACCAGTAAGCATGGACAGGGACGTTACATGTCGCTAACTGGGCACTGGGTAACTATGGTGATAGATGGTGAAGGGTCTGCTGCACAAGTCTTGCCGTCCCCACGACTTGTGTGTCAATCCTCTGTCTGTCCAAGTTCCGCCACAGCTTCTGCATCCTCCACCTCATCTGGGTCCTCCACCTCCGCCCCAAGCCTGCCTGGTCAGGCCACCAGCATTCTCACTGCGCAGAAGGAATCACGCACGCCTCATTACTATGCTGGCAGCAGAGCGCAACGGCATCAGGCGGTCTTTAGCTTGACATGTCTTGGGAATAAGAGTCACACAGCTGAGGAGTTGTGGTCAGCTCTGCGGTCCGAGTTTAATAAATGGTTGTCTCCACTCAACCTGCAGCCTGGTAAGGCCGTGTGCGACAATGCTGCAAACCTGGGTGCGGCACTTCGCCTGGGCATTGTGACACACGTACCTTGTATGGCTCACGTGTTGAACCTTGTCGTCCAGCAATTTTTAACACACTATCCCGGCCTAGATGGCCTTCTGAACAGGGCACGAAAACTGTCAGCTCACTTCCGCCGTTCAAGCGCCGCAGCAGAGCGACTTGCATCGCTCCAGAAGTCTTTCGGCCTGCCGGTTCATCGCCTGAAATGCGATGTGGCGACACGCTGGAATTCAACTCTCCACATGTTACAGCGACTGTGGCAGCACCGCAGAGCCCTGGTGCAATACGTCATGACGTATAGCCTGGGCCAACGAGATGCAGAGGTGGGGCAGATCACCCTGATGGAGTGGTCTCAGATCAAGGACCTATGCACCCTTCTGCACAGTTTCGACATGGCGACGAATATGTTTAGCTCTGACAATGCCATTATCAGCATGACGATTCCAGTCATTTACATGCTGGAGCACACGCTAAACACTATTCGGAGTCAGGGGGTGGGACAACATGAAGGGGAGGAACTACAGGAGGATTCATATGCGCAAGGGACAACAACATCACCAAGGTCCAGACGTTCATCATCACCAACGCAGCAGGCATGGGACCATGGGGAACAGGGATCGACAAGGGCGCATAGTAGCAGGCGAAATGTTGAGCAAGGTGCAGGAGAACATGAAGAAATGGAGGACGAACTGTCCATGGACATGGAAGACTCAGCGGATGAGGGAGACCTTGGTCAAATTTCAGTTGAAAGAGGTTGGGGGGAGATGTCAGAGGAAGAAAGAACGGGTAGCACCTCTATGCCACAAACACAGCGTGGACTTGGTCCGCATGGCTGCGCAAGACACATGAGTGCCTTTTTGTTGCACTACCTCCAACATGACAGTCGTATTGTCAAAATTAGAAGTGATGATGACTACTGGATTGCCACACTATTAGATCCCCGGTACAAGTCCAAATTTTGTGACATAATTCCAGCCATAGAAAGGGACGCACGTATGCAGGAGTATCAGCAGAAGCTGTTACTCGATCTTAGCTCGGCTTTTCCACCAAACAACCGTGCAGGTGCAGGGAGGGAATCTCCCAGTTGTAACTTGACAAACATGGGACGGTCTCGTCATCTTCAACAGTCTACCCGTACCAGTAGGACCGTATCTGGTGCCGGTAACAGCAATTTTATGGAATCTTTTCATAATTTTTTTAGACCCTCTTTTGCAAGGCCACCAGAGACAACAAGTCTGACACATACTCAACGGCTGGAGAGGATGATACAGGAGTATCTCCAAATGAACATCGATGCCATGACTGTGCAACTGGAGCCTTGCTCCTTTTGGGCTTCAAACCTAGAAAAATGGCCAGAGCTCTCCAGTTACGCCTTGGAGATTTTGTCGTGTCCAGCTGCCAGCGTAGTCTCTGAACGTGTATTCAGTGCTGCTGGGTGTGTGCTGACAGATAAGCGCACGCGTCTGTCCAGTGACAATGTGGACAGACTGACGTTCATCAAAATGAACAAGTCATGGATCCAGAAGGAATTTACTACCCCTGTGTCATCCTGGGGAGAGTAAATGCTTGTTGATTTGGAATGTGCTTGATGCAAATCAAAACATCCTGTTTGCAACTAGGGCCCAAGTGCTGCCACTGATGGGGTGGGTGTCTGTGTGGCCCAATTTTTGGAAAAAAGGGAGACTCCGCTTGGAGTAACCCTTGCTTGCTGTGTTTTTAAAAGAAGCCAAGATGAACAGAGCTGGGATCAGGAAAGACTTTGCTACCTACCCCGGTGTCATCCTGGGGACGGTTAAGAATAGCGTATTTTTGAATGTGCTTGATGCAAATGTAGCTGTGAAGTGTACAACTGGGGCACAACTGCTGCCACTGAAGGGGTGGGTGTGTGTGGGGCCCAATTTTTGGAAAAAAGGGAGACTCCGCTTGGAGTAACCCTTGCTTGCTGTGTTTTTAAAAGAAGCCAAGATGAACAGAGCTGGGATCAGGAAAGACTTTGCTACCTACCCCGGTGTCATCCTGGGGACGGTTAATTATGGCGTATTTTTGAATGTGCTTGATGCAAATCAAAACATCCTGTTTGCAACTAGGGCCCAAGTGCTGCCACTGATGGGGTGGGTGTCTGTGTGGCCCAATTTTTGGAAAAAAGGGAGACTCCGCTTGGAGTAACCCTTGCTCGCTGTGTTTTTAAAAGAAGCCAAGATGAACAGAGCTGGGATCAGGAAAGACTTTGCTACCTACCCCGGTGTCATCCTGGGGACGGTTAATTATGGCGTATTTTTGAATGTGCTTGATGCAAATCAAAACATCCTGTTTGCAACTAGGGCCCAAGTGCTGCCACTGATGGGGTGGGTGTCTGTGTGGCCCAATTTTTGGAAAAAAGGGAGACTCCGCTTGGAGTAACCCTTGCTTGCTGTGTTTTTAAAAGAAGCCAAGATGAACAGAGCTGGGATCAGGAAAGACTTTGCTACCTACCCCGGTGTCATCCTGGGGACGGTTAAGAATAGCGTATTTTTGAATGTGCTTGATGCAAATGTAGCTGTGAAGTTTACAACTGGGGCACAACTGCTGCCACTGAAGGGGTGGGTGTGTGTGGGGCCCAATTTTTGGAAAAAAGGGAGACTCCGCTTGGAGTAACCCTTGCTTGCTGTGTTTTTAAAAGAAGCCAAGATGAACAGAGCTGGGATCAGGAAAGACTTTGCTACCTACCCCGGTGTCATCCTGGGGACGGTTAATTATGGCGTATTTTTGAATGTGCTTGATGCAAATCAAAACATCCTGTTTGCAACTAGGGCCCAAGTGCTGCCACTGATGGGGTGGGTGTCTGTGTGGCCCAATTTTTGGAAAAAAGGGAGACTCCGCTTGGAGTAACCCTTGCTTGCTGTGTTTTTAAAAGAAGCCAAGATGAACAGAGCTGGGATCAGGAAAGACTTTGCTACCTACCCCGGTGTCATCCTGGGGACGGTTAATTATGGCGTATTTTTGAATGTGCTTGATGCAAATCAAAACATCCTGTTTGCAACTAGGGCCCAAGTGCTGCCACTGATGGGGTGGGTGTCTGTGTGGCCCAATTTTTGGAAAAAAGGGAGACTCCGCTTGGAGTAACCCTTGCTCGCTGTGTTTTTAAAAGAAGCCAAGATGAACAGAGCTGGGATCAGGAAAGACTTTGCTACCTACCCCGGTGTCATCCTGGGGACGGTTAATTATGGCGTATTTTTGAATGTGCTTGATGCAAATCAAAACATCCTGTTTGCAACTAGGGCCCAAGTGCTGCCACTGATGGGGTGGGTGTCTGTGTGGCCCAATTTTTGGAAAAAAGGGAGACTCCGCTTGGAGTAACCCTTGCTTGCTGTGTTTTTAAAAGAAGCCAAGATGAACAGAGCTGGGATCAGGAAAGACTTTGCTACCTACCCCGGTGTCATCCTGGGGACGGTTAAGAATAGCGTATTTTTGAATGTGCTTGATGCAAATGTAGCTGTGAAGTGTACAACTGGGGCACAACTGCTGCCACTGAAGGGGTGGGTGTGTGTGGGGCCCAATTTTTGGAAAAAAGGGAGACTCCGCTTGGAGTAACCCTTGCTTGCTGTGTTTTTAAAAGAAGCCAAGATGAACAGAGCTGGGATCAGGAAAGACTTTGCTACCTACCCCGGTGTCATCCTGGGGACGGTTAATTATGGCGTATTTTTGAATGTGCTTGATGCAAATCAAAACATCCTGTTTGCAACTAGGGCCCAAGTGCTGCCACTGATGGGGTGGGTGTCTGTGTGGCCCAATTTTTGGAAAAAAGGGAGACTCCGCTTGGAGTAACCCTTGCTTGCTGTGTTTTTAAAAGAAGCCAAGATGAACAGAGCTGGGATCAGGAAAGACTTTGCTACCTACCCCGGTGTCATCCTGGGGACGGTTAAGAATAGCGTATTTTTGAATGTGCTTGATGCAAATGTAGCTGTGAAGTGTACAACTGGGGCAAAACTGCTGCCACTGAAGGGGTGGGTGTGTGTGGGGCCCAATTTTTGGAAAAAAGGGAGACTCCGCTTGGAGTAACCCTTGCTTGCTGTGTTTTTAAAAGAAGCCAAGATGAACAGAGCTGGGATCAGGAAAGACTTTGCTACCTACCCCGGTGTCATCCTGGGGACGGTTAATTATGGCGTATTTTTGAATGTGCTTGATGCAAATCAAAACATCCTGTTTGCAACTAGGGCCCAAGTGCTGCCACTGATGGGGTGGGTGTCTGTGTGGCCCAATTTTTGGAAAAAAGGGAGACTCCGCTTGGAGTAACCCTTGCTTGCTGTGTTTTTAAAAGAAGCCAAGATGAACAGAGCTGGGATCAGGAAAGACTTTGCTACCTACCCCGGTGTCATCCTGGGGACGGTTAATTATGGCGTATTTTTGAATGTGCTTGATGCAAATCAAAACATCCTGTTTGCAACTAGGGTCCAAGTGCTGCCACTGATGGGGTGGGTGTCTGTGTGGCCCAATTTTTGGAAAAAAGGGAGACTCCGCTTGGAGTAACCCTTGCTTGCTGTGTTTTTAAAAGAAGCCAAGATGAACAGAGCTGGGATCAGGAAAGACTTTGCTACCTACCCCGGTGTCATCCTGGGGACGGTTAATTATGGCGTATTTTTGAATTTGCTTGATGCAAATCAAAACATCCTGTTTGCAACTAGGGCCCAAGTGCTGCCACTGATGGGGTGGGTGTCTGTGTGGCCCAATTTTTGGAAAAAAGGGAGACTCCGCTTGGAGTAACCCTTGCTTGCTGTGTTTTTAAAAGAAGCCAAGATGAACAGAGCTGGGATCAGGAAAGACTTTGCTACCTACCCCGGTGTCATCCTGGGGACGGTTAATTATGGCGTATTTTTGAATGTGCTTGATGCAAATCAAAACATCCTGTTTGCAACTAGGGCCCAAGTGCTGCCACTGATGGGGTGGGTGTCTGTGTGGCCCAATTTTTGGAAAAAAGGGAGACTCCGCTTGGAGTAACCCTTGCTTGCTGTGTTTTTAAAAGAAGCCAAGATGAACAAGTCATGGGTCAGCAAAGACTTTATCTACCTACCCCGGTGTCATCCTGGGGACGGATAAGAATGGCGTATTTTTGAATGTGCTTGATGCAAATCAAAACATCCTGTTTGCAACTAGGGCCCAAGTCCTGCCACTGATGGGGTGGGTGTCTGTGTGGCCCAATTTTTGGAAAAAAGGGAGACTCCGCTTGGAGTAACCCTTGCTTGCTGTGTTTTTAAAAGAAGCCAAGATGAACAGAGCTGGGATCAGGAAAGACTTTGCTACCTACCCCGGTGTCATCCTGGGGACGGTTAATTATGGCGTATTTTTGAATTTGCTTGATGCAAATCAAAACATCCTGTTTGCAACTAGGGCCCAAGTGCTGCCACTGATGGGGTGGGTGTCTGTGTGGCCCAATTTTTGGAAAAAAGGGAGACTCCGCTTGGAGTAACCCTTGCTTGCTGTGTTTTTAAAAGAAGCCAAGATGAACAGAGCTGGGATCAGGAAAGACTTTGCTACCTACCCCGGTGTCATCCTGGGGACGGTTAAGAATAGCGTATTTTTGAATGTGCTTGATGCAAATGTAGCTGTGAAGTGTACAACTGGGGCACAACTGCTGCCACTGAAGGGGTGGGTGTGTGTGGGGCCCAATTTTTGGAAAAAAGGGAGACTCCGCTTGGAGTCACCTTGCGGTGTTTTACATGATTTTAGAATGGCGTGCCATGCCTATATCTGTGTGTCCTCCTCTTTTTCCTTGTCCAGCTGTTTTGTTTTCGCATGAGTATATGTCCTTGTCACTTTCCCATGTGTTTGTGTTGTGTTGTGAGTTGTTTGTCACCTTTTGGACACCTTTGAGGGTGTTTTCTAGGTGTTTTACTGTGTTTGTGATTGCCTGCCATTGTTTCCTATTGGCTCGAGTTCGGTTCGTCGAACGTTCGACGAGCCGAACTCGAACGGGAGCTCCGTTCGGCGAACCGACCTCGAGCCGAACCGGGACCGGTTCGCTCATCTCTACTCCTGGACATAGCATTCGAATTACCAGGTCCCTGAAGGCTGAAATGCGTAGTGGCCGGAAATCATGAACAATTACAATGGGCGTATGTGCTGTAGATCCTGCGTCAGTTGTAGCTTGAAACTTTGTCTTTTCACGGATTTGCCCGTCTCTCATGGTGTTGGGCTATTTTCGGATCAAAATGGTGTGTCCCTCCTTGGCCCGTATCATGGGTTATTTCAGGGGCAAATTTAACTCTCTTAGCACTTTTCTCCTTAATTGTGGCCGTTGAATTGTGGGGTCAAGGTCTATCCAACCAGCATATTTGTTGTTTTTCAGACAATTTAGGGCTCGTGCATAGTAATAATAACACAGGTTTCCAAGGGTAAAAATTTTTGAAAGATGTGATTTTTTTCATACTTTCGATCATTGGACTCAGTAAAAATATTGAAAAAATATCATCACGTACAGTTTTTTCACAAACACTGATTCTATAGGTGTTAGGGCCAGGTGGACGGGCAGACCCAGGAGGTGGATCCACTGGGCCGAACACCTTAATGAAGGCAAGGGGTCCGGTAAAAGAGTGGAATGGAGAAGTCCCTGGGACCACGGAGTCACTGATGGTAGTCCGGGTGACGGAGCTCAGGTTCGGAGGCCGAGATGTCAGGCAGAGTCCGGAACCGATGGAGCGAGAGGACGGGTCACCACAGGGATCAGAGATGGTACGGACTGACGGGATGGCAGATAGTCAGCGTTCGGGGTTCGGGAATCGGCAGGACCGGATGGCGAGGCAGGAGCGGCTCTAGAAGAGAGATAGGTAAGTATATCACAGAGACACAAGGAGACCTGACTCCTAGCTTAGGAAACACGAAGAACAGGCCCCGCCCACTTGGACATTAAACCCCTTTATACCCTGTACCTGTGTGTTCAATTTCCTGTCAGTGGACGCTGGCCCTTTAAGAGAGGGTCAATGACCGCGCGCGCGCCCTAATGCGCATGCGCGAGGCCCGGGTGCCAGAAGCCAGGGCAGGGAGCGGTGTATAGGAAGCAGGGGAGCCGGCCTGGAGCAGGGCTGCCGACGGGCGCCGGGAGCGGGGACCGGGCCGCCTGGGGACCGCAGGTGGTGGAGGCTGGAGACCGTGGAGCGGGGGATGTCTGCCAGAGGAGCCGGGGAGCGAAGCAGGGAAGCCGGGGAGCGTGGCAGGTGAGCCGGGGGGCAGAGCAGGGGACCCGGAGAGCGTGACAATAGGTTTCCAAAAGGTTAGAATTCTGAAAAGATTCCCTCCATACGTTTCTGAAGATGGTGCTCTAGTGTATTCAAGCAATGTTCCTGTGCTGATGGAAAATGTAACATTAAGTACAATGTGAGCGAGTGGAGACACGTCATTGTTTCATCCAAAAAGTCTGAAAGCTGTGCTACTGCTCAATGGCAGTAAGTATTCTTCAGTGTGTGTAGGGCATGTGTCGCGGGCAGAGGGGCCACGCACGCTACGCTCGGGTTCGGGGACTTCTGCTGCTGCTGCTGCTCGGTGGCTCGAGCGGAGGGCCAGATCCGGGGACTCGAGCAGCGCTCCTCGCCCACGAGTGAAAAGGGGGTGGTTTGTTTGGGGAGATAGTTAGTGACGTCACCCACAGGTCGTGGTGATAATGGGCACCACCACTGCTGGTGACGGGGATCCCGGGAGCGATGGCAGGGAGCAGCTAGGATGTTGGTTCCCCCTCCGTGGGTAGGGGTTGGTGATCCCGGGGCCCGGTGGCGGTACGGGGAGGCTGGATGGCTGGGGTGTACGTACCGAGGGAGCCCGTTTGCCCGCAGGCGCTGGCCCTTGGATCTCTAGCCTATGGCGGTGGCTTTTTATCCTCACGGTGTGGACGGTTGCCTTCTGTCGGGTCTTGGGTGTTAGGGAACCCCTGGGATTCCGGTCACTCTCGGATTTGACCATTGTCGGCGGCTCCTAGCCTGGTCAGGGTCCAATGGCCCTGCCTTTGTGCTTGGTACAGATCCGCTCACCGGTTCAGTTCCCCTCGGGTCACCGCCCGTCCCCGGTCCTACGGTTCAGCTGACTTGTACCACCTCCTGCAGACGGCCACCACCGTCTGCCGACCTTGCTGACAGTGCCTGGGCTCCTACCCAGACACTAACAGTTTCTGTCCTCTCACTTTCCACTACAAAACTAAACTAACTGCTTTTTCCCGCCTCCAGGCCTGTGAACTCCTCGGTGGGTGGGGCCAACCGCCTGGCTCCGCCCCACCTGGTGTGGACATCAGACCCTGGAGGAGGCAACAAGGATTTTGTGTGACTGATGTAGACTATCCAGGGGAGGGGGTGTGTGTGATTTTGTGTTTGTGACTACCTGGCTAGTCCAGGGCGTCACACATGCTATGCACTTGGAAGAAAGCTGTGAGAATTTAGACTTTATTCTCAAGAAACTTAACTACAAGGAGCATGGATGGTCAATATGTGGTGGTCTAAAAATGTTCTCATTGCTTCTTGGGCAGCAAGGAGGATATATTAAATACCCATGCTGTTCTGCCTCATGGCAGCCTGCTAATAGTCATTCATTGAAATTTCTGTTACAACCCCTAGAGGTCATTGTTATTCTTTTGAATTGCTGAGTTTCCCTTTAAGCTAAATGTATTCTGGGTAAGGAATGCCTCCCTGAGCTGAGAAGAAGCCTGCAGCCATTTTCTCTTTGGATTTGTCAGGAAAGGACATGCCGACTTACCTCTCTGTACATTCACCCCTGCCTAGTGTAATCCGGTGAGCAAAGCAAATTACATGTGTTAGTGATAGAATCCTAGATGGAAGAGTGTAGTAAATGCATTGTACATTGTACTTCTACACCTTTAGTGTCATCCCTGTCTTGTTTGTCTAGATAGGATTTCTATGTATTGCAGATGCAGTGACCTTTCACCTACATTCTCGTAAGAACTGCATCTCATGTACTGTTATGCTATGTTAACTCTGTATTAACACTGTACTGACTGTAATCATTTTCTTGTTATAGTTTTTACCCGTATAAAACAGTATCTTGGATATACCGTATTCTGTCTTCAACTGCATCTTGGATATTCCTATATTCACTGTATATTCCATGTATACTGCAATCAAGTTCACGTTACCAGCTAATAAATCAAGGCTATTGAACTCCACAGTCTGTTTATTTGAAATGTGAACTAGGGTTTAGCTGTATGCTAGAGATTCACAGCATTACGTAAAAGAAGGCAGAACACATGCTTTTTGTGTGAATTGGAAAGCCAGGTTAGGACTCTTCACTGGAGCAAAAAAAATTGGCCAACAAGAACATCTTTGTAACCGGGACTCAAGAACATTGTTGCATAAAGCTTAGTTGATCCCACCTAAAGTTCTCTTGCCACCACTCCACTGTAAGCTTGGACTGATGAAGCTGTTTGTGAAAGCGCTACTGAAAGAAGGAGAGATGTTTAAGTACCTGTGTACCAAGTTTCAGGGACTGTCAGAATCAAGTCTGAAGGAAGGTGTGATGCCCTGACAAAACCAGGTAGTTACAGATAGGCCCCCGCACAACACCTTTCCTCACTTAGGAAACACACAGCCGACCTGAAACCCTAGTCACCTAGGACCCTGAAGCCAGGACCGAAACCAGCGGCCTAGCTAATTAAATGATTGAGGGCAGGATTATAGGTCCTATCCCACCTAAAGTCCCTCAAAGAAGACAACAGCCCACTGATAGGGATAAGGCCACCGCCAGGGCCCTTAGATCCCACGGGCCAGCGCCTGCGGGCACGGCTCCTTAGGCCATATCCAGCCGGGAGCGGACTCCTGAGTTCCAGACCAGGCAGTCCACCATACACAAAAACAAGTGCAGAGTAAAGGACAGCGACCACCAGCCTGGGTGGGGGACCTGAATGCAACCGGCCGGGGCGGCAGGCCACCAGCACCTTTGGTTTACCGAAAGACTCGTGTGATTCATTTACTGTGAGTAACCAAACATCCCCCTGCTTGCTCAGGCGCGCCGGCCCTTGCCATCACCATACCCTGCACAAAGACACTGGGCCCCGGGGCAATCATCCCTACACACGGAGGGGTTAACATCCAGCTGCCACTACATCTCTCCCGGGTATCCCATAACGGCAGCGGTGGTGTCCCACCTCACCACACACCGTTGGTGGCGTCACAAACTTAATACGGCCTAGCCCATACATCTACATTCCTCCTTTTATTCGACATGTCCGCGAGACCCCCGGGTCGAGCCACTCTCTTAGAAGGTCTGGATCCGACCAACGGCGGCTGCTGGCACAGGGGCAGCACAAAAGCATTTTTGTGGGTTCGGATATTCAGAAACCCATGAATGAAGGATGACGTGTTTTAAACAATAATGAAAACTGTTGAAAAAAGGGCTTGGGACTCTTTGAAAGAAGCAATAAATACGTTTCTAGGTAACAACAAAGAATCAAAATTTAAGTCCATCGTGGAGAACATGCTGAAACGTTTCAAAGCCTTGGGTTGTCTAATGAATTTGAAGTTACATTTTTTACATTCCTATTTGGACTACTTGTCTGAAAACCTTGGTGCTGGTGGGAAGAACAAGAAGGTTTTCATCGGAATATCAAGGAGATGGAACGACGATACCAAAGTAAATGAAACGTGAACATGATTGCCGGATGCTTCACAGAGAAGATCCACAGGCCTTCTATAAGAGAAAAGGGGGATCTAGAGAAAAGGAAAAAGTGCAAGAATAAATTTCTAATAAAGTTGCAGAATGACTGTACAATAAATAAATGTATTTTATATATAAAATTGTGAATATTTTTGGTTACAATAAGTATTTTTCTTGTTCATGTCACTTGTATGTAACTTCACACATGGATTGTACAAAATCAATATTTGATGGTTAAAAAAAAATATTTATTTTTTTTTTTAAATCAGGACATTAGAAAACATAATAATCAGTCACTGGATTTGAAGTTTCATAAACCAAAATTTTACATAGCTGTGTAATTTGTCGGGCACCCACCGACAATAGAATAGCGCCAGATTTAGGAAGCTGGCTGAGGTCTGCAAAGTCTGTAGCCAGGTGACAAAATTGTCCAACCTGGGTTTCTTCCTTAAGTAGTCTCTGGTATGATGATATGGTATAATCCTGGCAGCCGGAGTCGAAATCCCTAGATTGCGGTTATGATCTCCAATCGGAATTGGAGCCCCTAGATTGAAGCCATGTAGCCAAGTGATCCTCTAGTTGAAGCCAAAGTCCCTAGACCGAGTCCACAAGGCATCCTGGTTCTGATCCCCTAGCCAGCTCCTAAGAGCTTAGACTAGATCATGCAACATCCATCAACAACCTGGTGACTCCAAGAAGTCCCCTTTTATAGCCATAACCTTCCCTTAGGATATACTGTGCCCTTATCAGATTGGTTGTACAAGGTTGCTTCTCTTATTGGATGAATTTCAAGCTGCATGGATAATGTTCATTTAAATGATGTGGATAGAAAGACTGAAGATATCTACATGTAGTCTGAAATCCATCATGAATCAATACTATTTTACACAGTCATAAGCAGCCCATGGGCATTCACCTGCATTCAAACCAATAACAGCTCATAGACCAGACAATCCATCTACCACTGGACCAAAGACAGGAAGTTAAATCCACTGCCTGCGGTAACCAACTTAATCCTATAGGCTACTCACACAACAAACCCAACAGAAAGGAAAAAAACATGGCTTCGATTATCCATCCAATGAAAACGCATAACCATTGTGAGCCATTGGACAATGCAATTGGACACTTGGTGACATGGTGCACGGCCCAATGAATCAAGTCTTTACTTCATATTCACGGTTTAAGCCCTTGGGTTCTAATGTGCCCAGAGTACATATCCAGAAAGATTCTCTTTCTTTGAGCTAAACACAAGTCAACAATACATTGTAAGCAGATTCTATTACCAGTCCCACACCATTTTGTGACGCATAATCACACAGTGATCCAATTAAGATTCCAAGTCATCGGACATGTCCAAGCCATACGCAGAGGAGGCAATAGAATTAGGAAGCTCAAAGAAAGGGAATCTTTCTGGATATATACTCTGGGCACATTGGAACCCAAAGGCTTAAACCATGAATATGAAGTACAGACTTGATTCATTGGGCCATGCATGGACATAATGGACATAATTCTAATAGGCAGGACAGGTAATAAGGAGCACAAGTTATATGCTAAAATGTGTTGTGTGACAAGACAGACACAGGAAAGGACATGATAACAGGTGTAGGGACCAACAAGGTGAGACAAGGGGTATCAGGATAGGGTCAAGTAGGTATGAATGTAGTAATGGGGCAGGCATAGAGAATTGTATGTGAATGTGAATTACAATAAATCACTAAGGAAAGGAATATGTGAGTGTGTGCCTAATGTAAACTAATATTGTACTGGCAAAATTATAGATGGAAAGGGAGAAGGGGAGGGGGGAGAGAGGAGGCTGTAATTGACTACAAGGGTATGAGTTATGAGTGATCATAGGGATAGTGTTACATAAGTGGAAATACCTATGGAGGACCGGATGTGTAAGCGCATACCTTATACAAACCTATAGAGTGCTGATGGGTGAGAGTGTGATGTTAGATATAAGACATCCTATAGTGAATAGTGAGCCGTAATCAAGTGCAACAGGGATATTTCACGTGACTATGGGAACCTGGAAGGTAAAGAAAGGGGAGAAAAAACTGTTAGACAAGGTAATCAGACATAATGTAACCAGTTGATCAGACATGATCACCTGGTTTGAGACCCCCTGCCTTACACTATATAGATATCATGTTCATTCCCCATCTATCTTGCTCAGGAGAGCATCTCCCTCCCCCGGCACCAAGAGCAGCTCATACTGAATTGTTACATTGACTAGTAACACTGCACACAGAAATGCACCTTAATATTCCACTGTTAACCCTTTCCTCCCAGCAGTAACACACAACTCCTCACCTTGATATCATGGTGATTTATGGTCAGAATGACTTCAATGCGATCAGTGATTTCTATTCTAGCTCTGCTCACATAGATTTTATATCCACACTCAACTATAGGCCGTTCTTCATATTTTGGGGGCTTTTAGTCAGATATACTAGTTTGTGCCTGTATAGTATTGGTGTAGATGGGAGTGTAGGGCATGGGTTACATGGCACTGTGGTGGAATACTGATGGTGCTGTGTTTGATGCTTCTACTGGGTATTTTCCTACAAATACTGGAACAGCTCACTGCTTAGAATGATCCTTCCCAGCTCTATAATATATTATATATACCCCACAATGCAGGCTCACACACACATTTGTCTCAAGTGTGTTGTAGGGACACAGATACAGTCTTGGTCATGTGACTAAAGGCTACTTTACACACTGCGATATCGGTCCCGATATCGCTAGTGTGGGTACCCGCCCCCATCTGTTGCGCGACACGGGCAAATCGCTGCCCATGCCGCACAAACACCGACCAGACCCGTCACACATACTTACCTGCCCGGCGACGTCGCTGTGTCCGGCGAACCGCCTCCTTTCTAAGGGGGCGGTCCGTGCGGCGTCACAGCGACGTCACTGAGCGACCGCCCAATAGCAGCGGAGGGGCGGAGATGAGTGGCCGGAACATCCCGCCCACCTCCTTCCTTCCTCATAGCGGCTGGGAGGCAGGTAAGGAGAGGTTCCTAGTTTCTGCGGTGTCACACGGAGCGATGTGTGCTACCGCAGGAGTGACGAACTACATCGTTACTGCTGCAGTAACGATAATCGAGAATGGAGACCCATGTCACCGATGAGCGATTTTGCACGTTTTTGCAACGATGCAAAATCGCTCATCGGTATCACACGCAGCAACATCGCTAATGCGGCCGGATGTGCGTCACAAATTCCGTGACCCCAACGACTCCGCATTAGCGATGTCGCAGCGTGTAAAGCCCCCTTTAGTGGGAGTGGTGTACAGGGTCTTAGCAGTAAAGAGTATTCCATATTTCTGCCAGATACCCACAGAGATATTGAAATCTGAAAAAAGAGACTTCTGCTCATTGAAGGTAAGAACTGCTCACATAGCGTTCAACTCCACAGCAAACGAGTGCTCTAGCACTGGCATCTCAGCAGGGATATTCCCCTACTACACATGTGTGTCTAGGTCACTGTGACAGTTTACAGGACATAACTCAGGGCACCTAGACAGAAGGCAGAGGGACTACTTTCTATTTCTGGTGTAGAGCTTAGTACAATATATATATATTTATACTATTACATGGGACACATGTACCTTGTATTACCATTATTCGCTGTATATGAACCCCTTTTCTCCGGGCATTATTTGTCTATAGCATTTTTCACGAACCTGAGGCAACTGAGAACCCTTCAGTGAAGGAATTCCACTAACCCTCACAATACCTACCAGGGGCCTCCCTGCAGTAACTCAGGTAGTTGTACCCATTCTCTTTCCGCATTCTATGTGTTCTTCTTCTTTCTTCTTTTTTTTCTTTTTTCTTCTTTTTATTTCTATCATGTAGTTCAGGGGTTTATAGATATATGTCCTGCATCTCATATTTCCTTTAGTGGTGCTTCTTACCCATTCTCATATCATTTACCCTAGTATTTCATGATCCTGAGGCGACTGAGAACCCTTTAATAAAGGAATCCTTTTTCACCTGAATTGTCAAGTGATACTTACCAGTGACTATCACGTAATGTTACAGGTAGTTCCATTTTCTTCCTCTTCTTTCTCTCCTTTCTTCTTTGTCACACGGTCCATTGTGTTATAGCCCACGTGTCATGATAACACTTGTACCATCTTTTCATTTAGATTCCACCTACAATTATTTACCGATTCCAGTTCTGGAATAGGCTTTCATCATCTACTCACTAGAATTCTCAAGTTCATAAGGTACTGAGACATATACATGTTCACACCATTATAAAGAACAAAGTATAAACATTGAGGTTTTTCTCACACCCATGTTCCTGTGTTCTTTGATATGATATGTGTTCATTTCCTTCACTATATAGGATTGCAAGTTTTCCATTTGTACCTTAATGGCAATGACGCTATACAATTGAACACATATCATCCTGTTATCCATATAGGTGTGTATTTACCTGCTTGACTATTTTTGGTTGTTTGATCCAGAATGTTTCTCCAGATAGGTCATGTGGAAATTTTCTTTCCTCAGTACAAATGTTTTCACTATGGCTTTGGAAAATTTTTTTGTATGTGCATCATGGTCATTTGACCCATTGTACTCTCAAGTAGCAATATATTGTACTGTTATGTTGTACTATGTACTAATTACGTGTTTATATGGTTTTGTAACCCTTTATGATCTTAGATAACTTTATCCTTGATAAAGACCTAAAAACAAGTTCAAAACGTTGGATGAATTATCCTTTTGCACAAATAAAGAATTTTCAGCATTCTAAGAGTTCTTTTCTTACGTTATTGATCACTATAGTGTGCCAGAGCTATTTCTATTGAATTAACTCTTATTTTTTCTGAGCACCTGCTATATACACAGTGAGCCAGACATATTCAATTTTCATTCAGAAGGCAGAGGGAAGCCTTAGCAGCTGAGCCTATATCTTGGCTTGTGAGCATTAGAACAGGCCGGCGATTACAGGGTAACATGAAAAATGTCCAGCTTGCATTATGACTAGAACATGACAATATCCTTTTAAGTACTAACCTATGATGCGTTCCTAAGCAGTTGATGTTATATGTTCTACATTTCATTTTCTGCATACTTTACAAGTAGTAGAATTTGCTTTGATATAGGCAACTGGATTTTCACAATGAAAAGGCAAAGGATAACGCCCGAAAAAGACGCCATACATTATGTCAGTGCCATCACTGACAAACCTGGATTGACCATGAAATACATCAATCCCCTTAAAGGTGAGTTAAAACAAGTTTTAACTAAATTGCCTTAATATTGTCATGCATTAGAATGACTGTCTTAGGTAATGATAAATATTTTCTACAGGAAGAGGAGTGTTTGCTGAAACTGAAATCGAAAAAGGGAGTTTTGTTGCAGAATATCGAGGTGAGCTCACGTATGCACTTACGATGGTAGACAACTACTCGAGATTTATGGTTGTGGTACAAGTCAAAGATCTAATGGCCCATACTGCAGCGAAGGTCTTCCAAGCACACTTATGCAGAGACCTCATGGCTACTCAGAGAGAGTCCTCACAGATCAAGGCACTGCCTTTGAAGCGGAAATCTTCAAGGACTTCTGCAGCTTTTACCGATGCAGGAAGATGCGTACTACACCCTACCATGCTCAAACCAATGGTTATCAACCTGCTCAGGACTTTACCCCATATTCCAGATGTGGCCTTACAAGTGATTTATAGAGGGGTAACAATACGTTGGGATCATCGGATCTAATCTCCCTTTTTATACACCCTAAAATCTTGTTTGCGTTAGAATAAACAATAACATCATAAAGGTATAGCAGTACCGTTTCAAAGTTTCGGTGTCCCAAGCAGCATTCCATCAGCCTCTGGAAGGTTCCTGGCAAATTGCACAGCTCGAAGGGCATGCTTTTGAACTCGCAGAGACCCATCGGGGTGGCAAAGGCGGTCTTCTTCCGGTCTGCCTCAGCAACGGACACTTGCCAATAGTGACTAGTGAGATCAAGGGTAGAAAAATAATTTGCAGTTGTCAATGCAGCTAGCTATTCCTCAATACAGGGGAGTGGTGCTGTCCTTCTTCTTTAACAGGACCAACGGAGCTGCCCAGAGGCTACAACTGTCACGGATAACCCCAGCCTCCTTCATGTTGCTCAACATGTCCTTGGTACACTGGTAATGTGCAGGTAGATTTGGCTTATATCTCTCTTTGATGGGTGGGTGTGCACTTGTGGGGATGTAGTGTTTGACCCCTTTTATTTTTCAAAAGTCTAGCGGATGTTTGCTGAAGACTTGCTCGTATTCTTGCACTAGCCTGTAGACCCCCTTCTTGTGATGTGAAGGTGTGGAGTCAGTGCCTACGTGTAATTCCTTACACCACTCCTCTGGCTGACTTGGTGAGCTGTCACTGAATGGGTGGGCTGAAGCAATGGTGGATGCTGCTGTTTGGATAGCATGTGTATCTACTGAGAACAGCTTATCAATGGTGGCAAATCGGAGCAGCTTAATCTTTTGCTCTCCGCAGTTCAACACTCTCATGGGCACTCTTCCCTTCCATATTAATGAATAAAACTATGATGTAAATAGCATATAGATACCCCACAAATGCAGATAAAAGTAGGTTATGGGAAAAGGGGGAAGAGAGAAACAGGAAAATAGTGGAATAAAGTATAACTTCCAGGTGGGAGAGGAAATGGCAGCACAGCCAGTGGAGGTGAAGCAAGGGGAGCCTGCAACTAAAGAGTTGAGAGCGTTATCACATGGTGACTGAGCCTGATTGTAACGGGAGCATAGAGGTGCCGATCCTGTCTTACCTGCGTTGGTGTAGAAGTGGGTGTCCTGTGGTGGAGTCAGCTATGTGCAGTGGTGGCCGTGGGTTCTTTTATGTGCGACCGTAGTAATAGCTGTGCCCACTTCCTGTATGGGAGTGGAATGCAGTGAGGCTAATGGAACGCACGCCTGCGCATTTGTGTTTAACGTCGCGCATGTGCAGAACGGAGAAAAGGCTGCGCTCACTTCCTAATGAAAGGGAGTGAGACGCAGCTGGGAAGGGAAGGGAAAAGATTAGGGTTTGGGGATGATGAAAGGGCTTTCTACGGGCAAGGATGGCAAAGGGTGGCAGTGACGGAAAGTCAGGCAGATGGTCCTGTCCTGTCCTGTCCGTCCGTCTTTTTGTATCATGAATTGGAAAGACTGCAAGGGGGAGGGGAGGTGCTTGTGCCCAAAAGGAGGAGTTATTCAGATTCATTGCAGTGGGCGGCGGCTGCAAAAAGTACCATTCTCCTTGTTTTTGCTCTGCAAAACAGCCTTTTCAAGGGTTTGGCTTGGGTGACAAAATGTCTTCTGTAGGCGTGGGTTTGTCTCCCTCTCCCTAAGATGTGTCCGGTATAGGCCAGGGTGCCACTCAAGGCCGTAACCAATTCGGGTTATAGCTTCTCGGCCTTTTGGCTAAGATCAAGTGTAGTTTCGGAGGACGCTACCTTGGTCGGTACTGGAAGGTGCCTGGGATTGCACGTCTGCCGGCCTTGAGGGAGTGTGTGCGCCTTCTGGTGACACATAGCCCTCTTGTGCCTGGACGGTTCCCAGGCAACGGGAGGCGATCACCTTTGTTATTTTGAAGTCCTACTGATAAACAGAAAAAAAAAAAATTAAATCTGTTCTTATCAGTTTAATATCTGATACGTCCCCTCTCTAGGGACCATATATTAAATGGATTTTTAGAACAAGGAGATGGAAAAAATCTTGCTCTGTCCACTCCACGCATTGACCTGGTATTGCAGTACCTCCAGGACCGGTGCACCCCTTCTTAACCGAGTTTCCAAAAGCAGAACTCAATTCACCTGATTCAAATGAGCCTCATTAGTGAATTGAAAGAAAGCAAAAACTTTATATGCACCTCAATTTGGCCAATTCACTTTTCACACTTTCACCCTTTTTTTTTATCTTTCACACCTTTTACTTGCTTTATTGATGCAAAAGCTGTGCCAAATAGCAAACTCATCTCCACTCAACTTGACCAACTCTGCTATGTCCCGTGCAGTATCTTATTCTCAGTCTTATCTAGATCATTTGCAATTGAATAGAATAGATCCCTTTTGGACACATTGGATTCAGCTGCTGCAGTGACTGCAGGTGTTAGAAGATGCAGACTTGGCATCAGGTGCTGTCTATCAGATTCCACTCCAATTAAAGCTTCCATTGTTTTTCGGTGTTTTCTTTGAGCAATGTCTTTAGTGATCTGTTGGCTCCCTCTCCTGGAGGAAGAGTTTGCTTGCTCTTGGACTTTCAAAAAGAGAGGTCATGATAGACATTTAGCTTCTGAGCCCAATTGGGGACAGTCATGGGTGATGAATGTTTTGCAACCTGCTGCGAAGCCTGATACCGCAATATAAGGAACGTCAAATACTAAGAATGGGCGGCCTATGAAAGAATTAGTACTTTCATTAAGCATACTTAAACGGCTAATTGGGAATAGACAAACTGTAAAAAGCCCTCTGAGAAAGCCCCTCTCTATCCTTTGTCAGTAAGCTTTTCTGTAGTCTGCCTGTTGATGTATTTTCCGTTTGAACAGTGCACAACATGAAGTGACGGAACACTGGCTTGTCACAATGTCCCCCGCTGACATCACAATAGCGCTGCTGCCTAGAAAGCCAGCTGCGCAGCAGAAGTTGCTCTTTGGGTGGGATGGTGGGCTAATGTATCTATTCCTGCTTGGTGAGAGTTTGACATGATCTAGAGCAACGAGTTCCAGCGGCTAGCGGTTGATTATTGGCTGTAATGGGGCTTTCTGGCTGGTGCTAGCCTTTCTTCTTAGCACACAGGAACCACAATCCCTACACCATGCTTCGATGGATTCTCTCATCCCAGCCCAGTAAAACTACATATTTCACACAGTTATAGGCAGCCCATGGGCATTCACCTGGATTAAAACCCATAACAGCTCATAGACCAAACAATCAATCTACCACTGGACCAAAGACAGGAAGCTAAATCCACTGCCTGCGGTAACTAACTTAATCCTATAGGCTACTCACACAACAAACCCAAGAGAAAGGAAAAAAACATGGCTTCGATTATCCATCCAATGAAAACGCATAACCATTGTGAGCCATTGGACAATGCAATTGCACACATGGTGACATGGTGCACGGCCCAATGAATCAAGTCTGTACTTCATATTCACGGTTTAAGCCCTTGGGTTTTAATGTGTCCAGAGTACATATCCAGAAAGATTCCCTTTTTTTGTGCTAAGCACAAGTCAACAATACATTGTAAGCAGATTCTATTACCAGTCCCACACCATTTTGTGACGCATAATCACACAGTGGCCCAATTAAGATTCCAAGTCATCGAACATGTCCCAGCCATACGCAGAGGAGGCAATAGAATTAGGAAGCTCAAAGAAAGGGAATCTTTCTGGATATATACTCTGGGCACGTTGGAACCCAAGGGCTTAAACCATGAATATGAAGAACCGACTTGATTCATTGGGCCGTGCACATTTTTTCTAACGCCCGGTTCTTTTTCGTGTTCACACTATATATGGTTCCACTATGTATGGAGTTCCATTCTTCCTTGTTTTTTATTTGTCATGTTTGTCATGTCTGATCAACTGGTTACATTATGTCTGATTACCTTGTCTAACAGTTTTTTCTCCCCTTTCTTTACCTTCCATGTTCCCATAGTCACGTGAAATATCCCTGTTGCACTTGATTACGGCTCACTATTCACTATAGGATGTCTTATATCTAACATCACACTCTCACCCATCAGCACTCTATAGGTTTGTATAAGGTATGCGCTTACACATCCGGTCCTCCATAGGTATTTCCACTTATGTAACACTATCCCTATGATCACTCATAACTCATACCCTTGTAGTCAATTACAGCCTCCTCTCTCCCCCCCTCCCCTTCTCCCTTTCCATCTATAATTTTGCCATATATACTAGCAAACACTCAGTGTACCTAGTGGCATCCTATTCGTGGCTATTGGACCTTGCTATAGTCCCACTAGTGCCAAGACATTTGCAGAGCGCATCTGCCTGCGTTGCACACTCCAACTAATTATAAGTAAGCCATTATACTAGCAAACACTCAGTGTACCTAGTGGCATCCTATTCGTGGCTATTGGACCTTGCTATAGTCCCACTAGTGCAAAGACATTTGCAGAGCACGTCTGCCTGCATTGCACACTCCAACTTTTTTAAACTAAGCAATTTTACTAGCAAACACTCAGTGTACCTAGTGGCATCCTATACGTGGCTATTGGACTTTGCTATAGTCCCACTAGTGCCAAGACATTTGCAGAGCGCATCTGCCTGCGTTGCACACTCCAACTAATTTTAACTTAGCCATTATACTAGCAAACACTCAGTGTACCTAGTGGCATCCTATACGTGGCTATTGGACTTTGCTATAGTCCCACTAGTGCCAAGACATTTGCAGAGCGCATCTGCCTGCGTTGCACACTCCAACTAATTATAAGTAAGCCATTATACTAGCAAACACTCAGTGTACCTAGTGGCATCCTATACGTGGCTATTGGACCTTGCTATAGTCCCACTAGTGCCAAGACATTTGCAGAGCGCATCTGCCTGCGTTGCACACTCCAACTAATTATAAGTAAGCCATTATACTAGCAAACACTCAGTGTACCTAGTGGCATCCTATACGTGGCTATTGGACTTTGCTATAGTCCCACTAGTGCCAAGACATTTGCAGAGCGCATCTGCCTGCGTTGCACACTCCAACTAATTATAAGTAAGCCATTATACTAGCAAACACTCAGTGTACCTAGTGGCATCCTATACGTGGCTATTGGACCTTGCTATAGTCCCACTAGTGCCAAGACATTTGCAGAGCGCATCTGCCTGCGTTGCACACTCCAACTAATTATAAGTAAGCCATTATACTAGCAAATACTCAGTGTACCTAGTGGCATCCTATCTGTGGCTATTGGACTTTGCTATAGTCCCACTAGTGCCAAGACATTTGCAGAGCGCATCTGCCTGCGTTGCACACTCCAACTAATTATAAGTAAGCCATTATACTAGCAAACACTCAGTGTACCTAGTGGCATCCTATACGTGGCTATTGGACTTTGCTATAGTCCCACTAGTGCCAAGACATTTGCAGAGCGCATCTGCCTGCGTTGCACACTCCAACTAATTATAAGTAAGCCATTATACTAGCAAACACTCAGTGTACCTAGTGGCATCCTATACGTGGCTATTGGACTTTGCTATAGTCCCACTAGTGCCAAGACATTTGCAGAGCGCATCTGCCTGCGTTGCACACTCCAACTAATTTTAACTTAGCCATTATACTAGCAAACACTCAGTGTACCTAGTGGCATCCTATACGTGGCTATTGGACTTTGCTATAGTCCCACTAGTGCCAAGACATTTGCAGAGCGCATCTGCCTGCGTTGCACACTCCAACTAATTATAAGTAAGCCATTATACTAGCAAACACTCAGTGTACCTAGTGGCATCCTATACGTGGCTATTGGACTTTGCTATAGTCCCACTAGTGCCAAGACATTTGCAGAGCGCATCTGCCTGCGTTGCACACTCCAACTAATTTTAACTTAGCCATTATACTAGCAAACACTCAGTGTACCTAGTGGCATCCTATACGTGGCTATTGGACTTTGCTATAGTCCCACTAGTGCCAAGACATTTGCAGAGCGCATCTGCCTGCGTTGCACACTCCAACTCATTATAACTAAGTTGCATTGTCAGGGATATTTATTCTTTATTATTCTGCTGTTAATAAAGCTAGACCACCACTGCAATCTTCACCACCTCTCAATTTTTACTACCACATTTTCAGTCCACAATCTTGTCGCAATCAACATGAGTGGCAAAATGACAGATGCTGGTGGAAAGGGGAAGAGGCGTGGTGGAAAAGGCAAAAAAGGTTTTGTCTGTGGGGAAAGTGGCAAAGCTCCATTATCATCTGCTGAAGATAGACCATCTACCAGCAAAAGTAAGATGTCTACTACTTACCGTGGACAATCCGATGTGCTCCCTTTTTTACGGACACGAACAACAGGAAGAAAGGTAGATGATGGGCAAAAAAGGAAAATGCTTGAATGGATCTCAAGTGGTCCAACAAGTGCCCTCTCAGCCACTTCAAGTACCGCATCCAAAAAACACCAGTCCTCTGAGTTGTCATCCCAATCACACTTGATTTCTCCCAGCTCTGAAGTCTCCATCAGCCCTGCACAGTATGGTGGAACTGAGATGGCTGAGTCTGCAGAGCTGTTCAGTCACACTATAGCCTGGGAATCAGAGGTCTGCTCCCAAGCTACAGTGAGTACAGAACAGGAAATGGTCTGCAGTGATGCCCAGAACCTTTGTGACTCTGATTCAGGCCGTGAGGACCAAGTTTCTGAGCATAATGTTGACCCTTTGTCACAAACTGTAACACCTGTGGTTATAGACAATGAGGAACATACTGATGAAGATGAGACGCAGATACCCGATTGGGATGACAACTTAAATATTCGGTCAGGGCAAGAAGAGGCTCGGTCTGAGGGGGAGGGGAGTGCAAACACAACAATTGATGATGAAGTTCTAGATCCCACCTACTGTCAACCCCCAGTCAGGCACTCGAGGAGGTCAACAGAGGCGGTGGAGGAGGATGCAACCGACGACGAAGTTACCTTGCGCCTTCCTGGACAGAGTCGGAGCACTGGTAGCACGTCTACAACTGCATCCTCAGCCACCACTCTGCCTATGAGCATTATTCGGGGTGGATCAACAGGTCGCATGGCCTCTAAGCCTTGCCTAGCCTGGTCCTTTTTTGACATAGAAAAAGATCGCCCAAATCATGTGATATGTAAAATTTGTCATGATTCTCTTAGTAGAGGTCAAAACCTCAGCAGTTTGACAACTTCTTCCATGAATCGTCACATGAATAAATATCATAGGTCCCGGTGGGAAGCTCACTGTGCTGCAATGCTGCAAGAGCGAACCATCCACCGCCCGCCCCTTCCAGTGCATCCGCGCGCTCTTCATCTTCTAGGACTGTGGGGACAGCTGTCACACCTGTTTTTCCACGCCAAACTTCCACCACTGTAACCGCAACAGGCAGTTTGCTTGTAAGGTCGTCAGTTGGTTTGGAAGGGGAAACAAGTGAGTGTGTACAGCTCTCTCAGACATCGATAGCACCAACGTTGGATGAAGGCAACATCATGTCTCCGCCTGCACTTTCCTCACAAACCTGCATTTTTCCAGGGACACCCTACTCAACACCGTCTACACACAGCAGCCAGATCTCTGTCCCTCAGATGTGGTCAAATAAAAGGCCACTTCCTCCGACCCATGACAAAGCTAAGAGGTTGACTCTATCCCTCTGTAAGCTGTTGGCTACCGAAATGCTGCCTTTCCGCCTAGTGGACACACAGGATTTTAGAGACCTTATGTCTGTCGCTGTGCCCCAGTACCAGATGCCTAGTCGCCACTACTTCTCTAAGAAAGGTGTGCCCGTGCTACACCAGCATGTCGCACACAACATCACCGCTTCCTTGAGAAACTCTGTGTGTGAACGGGTGCATTTCACCACCGATACTTGGACCAGTAAGCATGGACAGGGACGTTACATGTCGCTGACTGGGCACTGGGTAACTATGGTGATAGATGGTGAAGGGTCTGCTGCACAAGTCTTGCCGTCCCCACGACTTGTGTGTCAATCCTCTGTCTGTCCAAGTTCCGCCACAGCTTCTGCATCCTCCACCTCATCTGGGTCCTCCACCTCCGCCCCAAGCCTGCCTGGTCAGGCCACCAGCGTTCTCACTGCGCAGAAGGAATCACGCACGCCTCATTACTATGCTGGCAGCAGAGCGTAACGGCATCAGGCGGTCTTTAGCTTGACATGTCTTGGGAATAAGAGTCACACAGCTGAGGAGTTGTGGTCAGCTCTGCGGTCCGAGTTTAATAAATGGTTGTCTCCACTCAACCTGCAGCCTGGTAAGGCCGTGTGCGACAATGCTGCAAACCTGGGTGCGGCACTTCGCCTGGGCATTGTGACACACGTACCTTGTATGGCTCACGTGTTGAACCTTGTCGTCCAGCAATTTTTAACACACTATCCCGGCCTAGATGGCCTTCTGAACAGGGCACGAAAACTGTCAGCTCACTTCCGCCGTTCAAGCGCCGCAGCAGAGCGACTTGCATCGCTCCAGAAGTCTTTCGGCCTGCCGGTTCATCGCCTGAAATGCGATGTGGCGACACGCTGGAATTCAACTCTCCACATGTTACAGCGACTGTGGCAGCACCGCAGAGCCCTGGTGCAATACGTCATGACGTATAGCCTGGGCCAACGAGATGCAGAGGTGGGGCAGATCACCCTGATGGAGTGGTCTCAGATCAAGGACCTATGCACCCTTCTGCACAGTTTCAACATGGCGACGAATATGTTTAGCTCTGACAATGCCATTATCAGCATGACGATTCCAGTCATTTACATGCTGGAGCACACGCTAAACACTATTCGGAGTCAGGGGGTGGGACAACATGAAGGGGAGGAACTACAGGAGGATTCATATGCGCAAGGGACAACAACATCACCAAGGTCCAGACGTTCATCATCACCAACGCAGCAGGCATGGGACCATGGGGAACAGGGATCGACAAGGGCGCATAGTAGCAGGCGAAATGTTGAGCAAGGTGCAGGAGAACATGAAGAAATGGAGGACGAACTGTCCATGGACATGGAAGACTCAGCGGATGAGGGAGACCTTGGTCAAATTTCAGTTGAAAGAGGTTGGGGGGAGATGTCAGAGGAAGAAAGAACGGGTAGCACCTCTATGCCACAAACACAGCGTGGACTTGGTCCGCATGGCTGCGCAAGACACATGAGTGCCTTTTTGTTGCACTACCTCCAACATGACAGTCGTATTGTCAAAATTAGAAGTGATGATTAGTGATGAGCGAGCATGCTTGTCACTACTCGGTACTCGCACGAGTATCACTGTACTCGGGCTGCTCGGCGGGGACCGAGTAATCTCGCGATACTCGTGCTTTACTCGTGGTCTTCATTTCTGCATGTTGGCGCTCTTTTGAGAGCCAGCCCTCATGCAGGGATTGGCTGGCAGACCACTGCAATGCCACAGCCCTGTTAGTTGTGGAATTGCAGTGATTGGCCGGCCTGCACAGCGTCACCGAGCCTTTATATAGGCCGGCGCGCTGTGCTCTGCTCACAGCTATTCTGACAGTGAGTGTAGGGAGAGTGTCGCTGATTCAGGGAAAGCTTTGCGGCCCTTTATAGCTTTTTCAGTTGCAGGGCTGCAAACAGTGTGACCAAAAGTCCTTCTCAGGACTATTCTAGTTGTATACAGGCAGGCAGGGTATAGCCAGGTCGGCGTACAGTAGCAGAGTCCTTCTCAGGACTATTGTTGCTATATACAGGCAGGGTATAGCCAGGTCTGAATACAGGCTAGTGACCAAAAGAGTCCTTGTCAGGACTATTGTAGCAGTATACAGGCAGGCAGGCAGGCAGGGTAGTGGTGACCGTATACCAGCCTTCATATCTGGGGCTGGTGTACACAGTGTAAAACAGTCCAGATAGTGTCTGACTTGTCTGTACTGTAATTGTCGCTCCCCAAAAAAACCTGTTAGGTTATTATTGCGTCCGTGCTTGGTTTTTAAAACCGCACGTGTGTGCCTGTTGGTGGCAGCGTACAGGTGCACTGGTGTGCGTTTTTACCAAACTATTATATAACGCACAAGTGTAGTGTATAATACACGTCAGTCAGCAGTGGCTGATAGTGTCAGAGTTCTTAATTTTTGCTCCTAAAACCTGTGTTAGGTTATTATTGCGTCCGTGCTTGGTTTTTAAAACCGCACGTGTGTGCCTGTTGGTGGCAGCGTACAGGTGCACTGGTGTGCGTTTTTACCAAACTATTATATAACGCACAAGTGTAGTGTATAATACACGTCAGTCAGCAGTGGCTGATAGTGTCAGAGTTCTTAATTTTTGCTCCTAAAACCTGTGTTAGGTTATTATTGCGTCCGTGCTTGGTTTTTAAAACCGCACGTGTGTGCCTGTTGGTGGCAGCGTACAGGTGCACTGGTGTGCGTTTTTACCAAACTATTATATAACGCACAAGTGTAGTGTATAATACACGTCAGTCAGCAGTGGCTGATAGTGTCAGAGTTCTTAATTTTTGCTCCTAAAACCTGTGTTAGGTTATTATTGCGTCCGTGCTTGGTTTTTAAAACCGCACGTGTGTGCCTGTTGGTGGCAGCGTACAGGTGCACTGGTGTGCGTTTTTACCAAACTATTATATAACGCACAAGTGTAGTGTATAATACACGTCAGTCAGCAGTGGCTGATAGTGTCAGAGTTCTTAATTTTTGCTCCTAAAACCTGTGTTAGGTTATTATTGCGTCCGTGCTTGGTTTTTAAAACCGCACGTGTGTGCCTGTTGGTGGCAGCGTACAGGTGCACTGGTGTGCGTTTTTACCAAACTATTATATAACGCACAAGTGTAGTGTATAATACACGTCAGTCAGCAGTGGCTGATAGTGTCAGAGTTCTTAATTTTTGCTCCTAAAACCTGTGTTAGGTTCTTAGTGCGTCCGTGCTTGCATTTAAAAACCGCACGTGTGTGCCTGTCGGTGGCAGCGTACAGGTGCACTTGTGTGCGTTTTTACCAAACTATTATATAACGCACAAGTGTAGTGTATAATACACGTCAGTCAGCAGTGGCTGATAGTGTCAGAGTTCTCGTCATTAATTTTTGCTCCTAAAACCTGTTAGGTTCTTAGTGCGTCCGTGCTTGCATTTAAAAACCGCACGTGTGTGCCTGTCGGTGGCAGCGTACAGGTGCACTTGTGTGCGTTTTTACCAAACTATTATATAACGCACAAGTGTAGTGTATAATACACGTCAGTCAGCAGTGGCTGATAGTGTCAGAGTTCTCGTCATTAATTTTTGCTCCTAAAACCTGTTAGGTTCTTAGTGCGTCCGTGCTTGCATTTAAAAACCGCACGTGTGTGCCTGTCGGTGGCAGCGTACAGGTGCACTTGTGTGCGTTTTTACCAAACTATTATATAACGCACAAGTGTAGTGTATAATACACGTCAGTCAGCAGTGGCTGATAGTGTCAGAGTTCTCGTCATTAATTTTTGCTCCTAAAACCTGTTAGGTTCTTAGTGCGTCCGTGCTTGCATTTAAAAACCGCACGTGTGTGCCTGTCGGTGGCAGCGTACAGGTGCACTTGTGTGCAATTTCCAGAAACTTTGATATAACGCACAAGTAGTGAATATACACGTCAGCAGTGCACAGCATTGCAAAATGCGCAAGGGCATTGGCAAGGAACAAGGAAGTGGACGTGATGGTGGTGCAGGCAGAGGCCGAGGTCGTGGGCAAGCTCTAATTTCGCCACAACAAAGGGCCACATCTAGTCGCTCGCACGTCCTGTCCCAAATTCTTGGGGACCGCAGCAGTACACCGCTCTTGAACCAAGACCAGTGTCAACAGGTTGTTAGTTGGATAGCGGATAATGCTTCCAGTCAGATTGGCACCACCACAAACACTCTGTCTTCCACACGGTCAAGTGTCAGTAGCCGTGATACTGCACCGCACATTTCTGAACCTGATCCTCCTTCCTACCACCAGGCTGAGTACACGTCCTCCTCGGACATTAATGATCCCACACTTGGACACTCGGAAGAGCTGTTCACGTTTCCATTCACACATTCTGGCCTCTCGCCAGCTCATATTGAAGTGGGTCATGAGGAGATCGTCTGTACAGATGGCCAAATATTTGAGCAGCCACGTTCTCACGAAGTTGGCAACGTGTCTCAACAAGTGGTGGACGATGATGAGACACAATTGTCAGCAAGTCAGGAGGAGGAGCAGGGTGCGGAAGAGGAAGACGACGTGGTGGATGATCCAGTAACTGACCCAACCTGGCAGGAGGATATGCAGAGCGAGGACAGCAGTGCACAGGGGGAGGGAGGCGTAGCATCACAACAGGCAGTAAGAAGCAGGGTGGTGGCCCCAGGCAGAAGTCAGGCAACCGTTCCCCGGAACAACACGACGACACAAGGTGCCTGTACAAATGTTAGGTCTTCACGAGTCTGGCAGTTTTTTAAGTTGGATCCAGATGATTCAAAAAAGGCCATTTGCAACACCTGCCGTGCCAGCATCAGCAGGGGTACCAAAACTAGCAGCCTGACCACCACCAGCATGATCAGGCACATGTCAGCCAAGCACCCGACTTTGTGGGAAGTACAACAGAGTCGAGGAGCAGTGCTTGCTGATGTCACTGCTACGTCTTCGCTGGTTGTGCATGCGAGCCAATCCTCTGTCCATGCTGCCTGCGAACAAGCCTCCTCCACTCCTGCACCTGCAGTTGCCTACGCAGAAAGAACACCATCATCAAGCACGTCCTTGTCCCAGCGCAGCGTTCAGTTATCCATTCAGCAAACCTTTGAACGCAGGCGCAAATACACTGCCAACACCCCACATGCCACAGTTCTAAATGCTAACATTTCGCGACTGCTTGCGCTGGAAATGTTGCCTTTTAGGCTGGTGGAGACAGAAGCATTCCGTGACCTGATGGCGGCAGCTGTCCCACGTTACTCGGTCCCCAGCCGCCACTATTTCTCCCGGTGTGCCGTCCCCGCGTTGCATAACCACGTGTCACAAAACATCACACGTGCCCTGAACAACGCTGTTTCACCCAAGGTCCACCTAACCACAGACACGTGGACAAGTGCTTGTGGGCAAGGCCGCTACATCTCGTTGACGGCACACTGGGTTAATATTGTGGAAGCTGGGACCCAGTCTGAGCGAGGGACGGAACACGTCCTTCCCACACCAAGGTTTGCAGGCCCTACCTCAGTCAGTGTTTCACCCACACTCTACAGCTCCGGAATGTCATGCTCTTCAGCCTCCTCCTCCTCCTGCGCATCCTCATCCACTGTGCCCTCCACACCAGTCACAAGCTGGAAGCACTGCAGCACTGCCTCGGCGAAGCGGCAACAGGCTGTGCTGAAGCTAATCTGCATAGGTGACAAACCCCACAATGCAGAAGAGCTGTGGACAGCTCTGAAACAGCAGGCAGATCACTGGCTCACACCTCTGAACCTAAAGCCAGGAAAGGTCGTTTGTGACAATGGCCGGAACCTGGTGGCGGCTTTGAGGCGAGGCCAGCTGACACATGTTCCATGCGTGGCCCATGTGCTCAACCTCGTGGTTCAGCGGTTTATAAAGTCATACCCAGAGCTGTCTGATCTGCTGGTAAAAGTTCGCCGCCTGTCTGCACATTTTCGAAAGTCACCTACTGCTTCAGCCGGCCTTGCCGGCTTTCAGCGCCGTTTGCATCTTCCGGCTCACAGACTGGTGTGTGATGTCCCCACGCGTTGGAATTCAACTCTGCACATGTTGGTCAGGATATGTGAGCAGAAGAGGGCAGTTGTTGAGTACCTGCATCACCTAAGCCGTCGGGAAATGGGTCAAACTCCACACATAACACCTGAGGAGTGGAGATGGATGTCAGACCTATGTACCATCCTCCAAAACTTTGAGGACTCCACCAAGATGGTGAGTGGTGATGACGCCATTATTAGCGTCACCATACCGCTACTCTGCCTTCTAAAACGGTCCCTGCTGAAAAACAAACATGATGCATTGCAGGCGGAGCGCGATGAGTTGCAGCAAGAAACAGTAGTGGGTGTGGGTGATAACACACAGCCCAGCCTCGTCTCATCACAACGTGCAGTGGAGGACTATGACGAGGAGGAGGATGAAGACATGGAGCAACTCTCCGGCCAAATTGAGGATATGACATGCACACCAGTCATATCCTCGATTCAGCGTGGCTGGCCAGAGGACAGGGTAGATGAGGAGGAGGAGGAGGAGGAGGAGGAGGAGGAGGACAGCATGTTCAGTCATCTTGTTGGTCAGGCTACTGAAGTCCTGGCTGTTAAGAGTCTGGCGCACGTGGCTGACTTTATGGTAAGCTGCCTGTCTCGTGACCCTCGCGTTAAGAACATCTTGGCCGACAATCATTACTGGTTGGTAACACTGTTAGACCCACGCTACAAGGAGAACTTTTTGTCTCTTATTCCCGTGGAGGAGAGGTCAACCAAAATGCAGCAGTTTCGGAAGGCCATACTCACGGAAGTAGGCAAAGCATTCCCCTCCCAAAACGCTAGCGGCATAGGTCAGGAATCAGTGGACAACCGAGGCGTACAGCCGAGAGAGGCACAAGTCCAATCCGCCAGAGGTAGGGGAACAGTCTTTAAGATGTGGGACAGTTTTCTCAGCCCCTCACGTACCACAGCCCCTGAGGTGCGGGGTAGTGCCACAAGAAATCCTAAGTTTGCCCAGATGCTGAAGGAGTACCTTGCAGATCGAACAACTGTACTCCGACATTCCTCTGTGCCTTACAATTATTGGGTATCCAAGCTGGACACGTGGCATGAATTGGCTCTCTACGCCTTGGAAGTCCTGGCCTGCCCTGCTGCTAGCGTTTTGTCAGAGCGTGTTTTTAGTGCCGCAGGTGGAATCATTACAGATAAACGCACCCGCCTGTCAACTGAAAATGCTGACAGGCTGACTCTGATAAAGATGAACAAGGGTTGGATTGGGCCAGACTTCACCACACCACCAGCAAATGAGAGCGGAATTTAAAGTTTGCCATGTACCTCCACTCACCCATGGGTACACTTCTCGACTTTGGATAATCGCTGGACTGCTCCTCCTTCTCCTCATGCGCCATCATGATGACCGTTACAATAGTTAGGTCTTTGTTTCAGGTATACCCCCAGTGGTAAATTTTTTCGCCCATTCTTTGCAGAATGGACATTACAACGACAGGAGACCCGCTCCTTTGCAATGGGAACAATGTTTTGAGGCCCTCATGCACGTCTCTACCCAGGGACAACGTGGAGCCTCCCAATTTTTGGCTGCCCTGCCTAAGGGCTATACTGAAATACACCCACTTCCTTAAAATGGACACTTAATGTTTTGAGGCCCTCATGCACGTCTCTACCCAGGGACAATGTGGAGCCTCCCAATTTTTGGCTGCCCTGGCAAAGGGCTATACTGAAATACACCCACTTCCTTAAAATGGACACTTAATGTTTTGAGGCCCTCATGCACGTCTCTACCCAGGGACAATGTGGAGCCTCCCAATTTTTGGCTGCCCTGCCTAAGGGCTATACTGAAATACACCCACTTCCTTAAAATGGACACTTAATGTTTTGAGGCCATCATGCACGTCTCTACCCAGGGACAATGTGGAGCCTCCCAATTTTTGGCTGCCCTGGCAAAGGGCTATACTGAAATACACCCACTTCCTTAAAATGGACACTTAATGTTTTGAGGCCCTCATGCACGTCTCTACCCAGGGACAATGTGGAGCCTCCCAATTTTTGGCTGCCCTGCCTAAGGGCTATACTGAAATACACCCACTTCCTTAAAATGGACACTTAATGTTTTGAGGCCCTCATGCACGTCTCTACCCAGGGACAATGTGGAGCCTCCCAATTTTTGGCTGCCCTGCCTAAGGGCTATACTGAAATACACCCACTTCCTTAAAATGGACACTTAATGTTTTGAGGCCCTCATGCACGTCTCTACCCAGGGACAATGTGGAGCCTCCCAATTTTTGGCTGCCCTGCCTAAGGGCTATACTGAAATACACCCACTTCCTTAAAATGGACACTTAATGTTTTGAGGCCATCATGCACGTCTCTACCCAGGGACAATGTGGAGCCTCCCAATTTTTGGCTGCCCTGGCAAAGGGCTATACTGAAATACACCCACTTCCTTAAAATGGACACTTAATGTTTTGAGGCCCTCATGCACGTCTCTACCCAGGGACAATGTGGAGCCTCCCAATTTTTGGCTGCCCTGGCAAAGGGCTATACTGAAATACACCCACTTCCTTAAAATGGACACTTAATGTTTTGAGGCCCTCATGCACGTCTCTACCCAGGGACAATGTGGAGCCTCCCAATTTTTGGCTGCCCTGCCTAAGGGCTATACTGAAATACACCCACTTCCTTAAAATGGACACTTAATGTTTTGAGGCCATCATGCACGTCTCTACCCAGGGACAATGTGGAGCCTCCCAATTTTTGGCTGCCCTGGCAAAGGGCTATACTGAAATACACCCACTTCCTTAAAATGGACACTTAATGTTTTGAGGCCCTCATGCACGTCTCTACCCAGGGACAATGTGGAGCCTCCCAATTTTTGGCTGCCCTGCCTAAGGGCTATACTGAAATACACCCACTTCCTTAAAATGGACACTTAATGTTTTGAGGCCCTCATGCACGTCTCTACCCAGGGACAATGTGGAGCCTCCCAATTTTTGGCTGCCCTGCCTAAGGGCTATACTGAAATACACCCACTTCCTTAAAATGGACACTTAATGTTTTGAGGCCCTCATGCACGTCTCTACCCAGGGACAATGTGGAGCCTCCCAATTTTTGGCTGCCCTGCCTAAGGGCTATACTGAAATACACCCACTTCCTTAAAATGGACACTTAATGTTTTGAGGCCATCATGCACGTCTCTACCCAGGGACAATGTGGAGCCTCCCAATTTTTGGCTGCCCTGGCAAAGGGCTATACTGAAATACACCCACTTCCTTAAAATGGACACTTAATGTTTTGAGGCCCTCATGCACGTCTCTACCCAGGGACAATGTGGAGCCTCCCAATTTTTGGCTGCCCTGCCTAAGGGCTATACTGAAATACACCCACTTCCTTAAAATGGACACTTAATGTTTTGAGGCCATCATGCACGTCTCTACCCAGGGACAACGTGGAGCCTCCCAATTTTTGGCTGCCCTGGCAAAGGGCTATACTGAAATAGACCCACTTCCTTACAATGGGCACTTCAGGTTTAAAGGCCATCATGCACGTCTATATCCAGGGACAATGTGGAGCCTCCCAATTTTTGGCTGCCCTGCCTAAGGGCTATACTATAATACACCCACTTCCTGACAATGGACACTTAATGTTTTGAGGCCCTCATGCACGTCTGTATGCAGGGGCATTGGTGAACCTCACAATTTTGGACTGCCCTGGCAAAGGAAAATACTACAAAGACTCACTTCCTCAAAATGGGCACATTAGACTCAAGAGGCCTTCATGTACGTCTCTTCTCAGGGACATCGGAGTGCCACACAATGTTTTCACTTAAAATCTTTCATGTATTAATCTCAAAAAGTAACATACACCAGATCTATCTCACTATTGGGTATGTGCCCTTAACATTTCCGCCATGAAAAATCATTTTGGGGTCATTTTGGAAGGTTTTCTGGTGAGTCCGTAAAAATGGCGTAAAACGCGGACAAAATTGTTCACAGCTGTGACTTTTGAGTGATAAATGCTTCAAGGGGTCTTCCCCATGCTGTTGCCATGTCATTTGAGCACTCTTCTGAGACTTTTGTGCCATTTTTAGGGTTTCTCCATGCTGCCGGGAGGTCATTTCACAAAAATACTCGGGTCTCCCATAGGATAACATTGGGCTCGTTGCTCGGGCCGAGTACACGAGTATCTTGGGAGGCTCGGCCCGAGCTTCGAGCACCCGAGCTTTTTAGTACTCGCTCATCACTAGTGATGATGACTACTGGATTGCCACACTATTAGATCCCCGGTACAAGTCCAAATTTTGTGACATAATTCCAGCCATAGAAAGGGACGCACGTATGCAGGAGTATCAGCAGAAGCTGTTACTCGATCTTAGCTCGGCTTTTCCACCAAACAACCGTGCAGGTGCAGGGAGGGAATCTCCCAGTTGTAACTTGACAAACATGGGACGGTCTCGTCATCTTCAACAGTCTACCCGTACCAGTAGGACCGTATCTGGTGCCGGTAACAGCAATTTTATGGAATCTTTTCATAATTTTTTTAGACCCTCTTTTGCAAGGCCACCAGAGACAACAAGTCTGACACATACTCAACGGCTGGAGAGGATGATACAGGAGTATCTCCAAATGAACATCGATGCCATGACTGTGCAACTGGAGCCTTGCTCCTTTTGGGCTTCAAACCTAGAAAAATGGCCAGAGCTCTCCAGTTACGCCTTGGAGATTTTGTCGTGTCCAGCTGCCAGCGTTGTCTCTGAACGTGTATTCAGTGCTGCTGCACTTTCCCCACAGACAAAACCTTTTTTGCCTTTTCCACCACGCCTCTTCCCCTTTCCACCAGCATCTGTCATTTTGCCACTCATGTTGATTGCGACAAGATTGTGGACTGAAAATGTGGTAGTAAAAATTGAGAGGTGGTGAAGATTGCAGTGGTGGTCTAGCTTTATTAACAGCAGAATAATAAAGAATAAATATCCCTGACAATGCAACTTAGTTATAATGAGTTGGAGTGTGCAACGCAGGCAGATGCGCTCTGCAAATGTCTTGGCACTAGTGGGACTATAGCAAAGTCCAATAGCCACGTATAGGATGCCACTAGGTACACTGAGTGTTTGCTAGTATAATGGCTAAGTTAAAATTAGTTGGAGTGTGCAACGCAGGCAGATGCGCTCTGCAAATGTCTTGGCACTAGTGGGACTATAGCAAAGTCCAATAGCCACGTATAGGATGCCACTAGGTACACTGAGTGTTTGCTAGTATAATGGCTTACTTATAATTAGTTGGAGTGTGCAACGCAGGCAGATGCGCTCTGCAAATGTCTTGGCACTAGTGGGACTATAGCAAAGTCCAATAGCCACGTATAGGATGCCACTAGGTACACTGAGTGTTTGCTAGTATAATGGCTAAGTTAAAATTAGTTGGAGTGTGCAACGCAGGCAGATGCGCTCTGCAAATGTCTTGGCACTAGTGGGACTATAGCAAAGTCCAATAGCCACGTATAGGATGCCACTAGGTACACTGAGTGTTTGCTAGTATAATGGCTTACTTATAATTAGTTGGAGTGTGCAACGCAGGCAGATGCGCTCTGCAAATGTCTTGGCACTAGTGGGACTATAGCAAAGTCCAATAGCCACGTATAGGATGCCACTAGGTACACTGAGTGTTTGCTAGTATAATGGCTTACTTATAATTAGTTGGAGTGTGCAACGCAGGCAGATGCGCTCTGCAAATGTCTTGGCACTAGTGGGACTATAGCAAAGTCCAATAGCCACAGATAGGATGCCACTAGGTACACTGAGTGTTTGCTAGTATAATGGCTTACTTATAATTAGTTGGAGTGTGCAACGCAGGCAGATGCGCTCTGCAAATGTCTTGGCACTAGTGGGACTATAGCAAGGTCCAATAGCCACGTATAGGATGCCACTAGGTACACTGAGTGTTTGCTAGTATAATGGCTTACTTATAATTAGTTGGAGTGTGCAACGCAGGCAGATGCGCTCTGCAAATGTCTTGGCGCTAGTGGGACTATAGCAAAGTCCAATAGCCACGTATAGGATGCCACTAGGTACACTGAGTGTTTGCTAGTATAATGGCTTACTTATAATTAGTTGGAGTGTGCAACGCAGGCAGATGCGCTCTGCAAATGTCTTGGCACTAGTGGGACTATAGCAAGGTCCAATAGCCACGTATAGGATGCCACTAGGTACACTGAGTGTTTGCTAGTATAATGGCTTACTTATAATTAGTTGGAGTGTGCAACGCAGGCAGATGCGCTCTGCAAATGTCTTGGCACTAGTGGGACTATAGCAAAGTCCAATAGCCACGTATAGGATGCCACTAGGTACACTGAGTGTTTGCTAGTATAATTGCTTAGTTTAAAAAAGTTGGAGTGTGCAATGCAGGCAGGCGTGCTCTGCAAATGTCTTTTTACTAGTGGGACTATAGCAAAGTCCAATAGCCACGTATAGGATGCCACTAGGTACACTGAGTGTTTGCTAGTATAATGGCTTACTTATAATTAGTTGGAGTGTGCAACGCAGGCAGATGCGCTCTGCAAATGTCTTGGCACTAGTGGGACTATAGCAAGGTCCAATAGCCACGTATAGGATGCCACTAGGTACACTGAGTGTTTGCTAGTATAATGGCTTACTTATAATTAGTTGGAGTGTGCAACGCAGGCAGATGCGCTCTGCAAATGTCTTGGCACTAGTGGGACTATAGCAAAGTCCAATAGCTACAGATAGGATGCCACTAGGTACACTGAGTGTTTGCTAGTATAATGGACCTGACATTACCTCTCTACTAACCAGAATCCCACAATGTCTGTCTGCTATTTCATCCTTCTTCTCTGTGCGATTCCTAAAACTTAACATGGACAAAACAGAATTCATTGTCTTTCCTCCTCCTCACTCATCTCCTCCAACAAGCCTTTCCATCAAACTCGATGGTTGCTTACTCTCCCCAGTCTCACAAGCTCGTTGCCTTGGAGTGACCCTCGACTCTGCTCTATCCTTCAAGCCACACATCCAAGCCCTCTTCACCTCATGCCGATTACAACTCAAAAACATCTCCCGGATCCGTGCTTTCCTTAACCAAGAATCAGCAAAAACATTAGTGCATGCCCTCATCATCTCCCGCCTCGACTACTGCAACCTCCTGCTCTCTGGCCTCCCTTCCAACACTCTTGCACCCCTCCAATCTATCCTAAACTCTGCGGCCCGCTTAATCCACCTCTCCCCTCGCTACTCCCCAGCCTCGCCACTCTGCCAATCCCTTCACTGGCTTCCCATCACCCAACGACTCCAGTTCAAAACACTAACTATGACATACAAAGCCATGCACAACCTGTCTCCTCCCTACATCTGTGACCTAGTCTCCCGGTACCTACCTGCACGCAACCTCAGATCCTCACAAGATCTCCTTCTCTGCTCCTCCCTTATCTCCTCTTCCCACAATCGCGTACAAGATTTCTCCCGTGCATCCCCCATACTTTGGAATGCTCTACCTCAGCACATCAGACTCTCCCCTACCGTGGAAAGCTTCAAGAGGAACCTCAAGACCCACCTCTTCCAACAAGCCTATAACCTACAACAGCCCTCAGTCCAGTAGACCACTGCGCAACCAGCTCTGTCCTCACCTATTGTACCATCACCCATTCCCTGTAGACTGTAAGCCCTCGCGGGCAGGGTCCTCTCTCCTCCTGTACCAGTCTGTTATGTACTGTTAATGATTGTTGTACGTATACCCTTTCACTTGTAAAGCGCCATGGAATAAATGGCGCTATAATAATAAATAATAATAATAATAATAATAATGGCTTACTTATAATTAGTTGGAGTGTGCAACGCAGGCAGATGCGCTCTGCAAATGTCTTGGCACTAGTGGGACTATAGCAAGGTCCAATAGCCACGTATAGGATGCCACTAGGTACACTGAGTGTTTGCTAGTATAATGGCTTACTTATAATTAGTTGGAGTGTGCAACGCAGGCAGATGCGCTCTGCAAATGTCTTGGCACTAGTGGGACTATAGCAAGGTCCAATAGCCACGTATAGGATGCCACTAGGTACACTGAGTGTTTGCTAGTATAATGGCTTACTTATAATTAGTTGGAGTGTGCAACGCAGGCAGATGCGCTCTGCAAATGTCTTGGCACTAGTGGGACTATAGCAAAGTCCAATAGCCACAGATAGGATGCCACTAGGTACACTGAGTGTTTGCTAGTATAATGGCTTACTTATAATTAGTTGGAGTGTGCAACGCAGGCAGATGCGCTCTGCAAATGTCTTGGCACTAGTGGGACTATAGCAAAGTCCAATAGCCACGTATAGGATGCCACTAGGTACACTGAGTGTTTGCTAGTAAAATTGCTTAGTTTAAAAAAGTTGGAGTGTGCAATGCAGGCAGACGTGCTCTGCAAATGTCTTTGCACTAGTGGGACTATAGCAAAGTCCAATAGCCACGTATAGGATGCCACTAGGTACACTGAGTGTTTGCTAGTATAATGGCTAAGTTAAAATTAGTTGGAGTGTGCAACGCAGGCAGATGCGCTCTGCAAATGTCTTGGCACTAGTGGGACTATAGCAAAGTCCAATAGCCACGTATAGGATGCCACTAGGTACACTGAGTGTTTGCTAGTATAATGGCTTACTTATAATTAGTTGGAGTGTGCAACGCAGGCAGATGCGCTCTGCAAATGTCTTGGCACTAGTGGGACTATAGCAAAGTCCAATAGCCACGTATAGGATGCCACTAGGTACACTGAGTGTTTGCTAGTATAATGGCTTACTTATAATTAGTTGGAGTGTGCAACGCAGGCAGATGCGCTCTGCAAATGTCTTGGCACTAGTGGGACTATAGCAAAGTCCAATAGCCACGTATAGGATGCCACTAGGTACACTGAGTGTTTGCTAGTATAATGGCTTACTTATAATTAGTTGGAGTGTGCAACGCAGGCAGATGCGCTCTGCAAATGTCTTGGCACTAGTGGGACTATAGCAAGGTCCAATAGCCACGTATAGGATGCCACTAGGTACACTGAGTGTTTGCTAGTATAATGGCTTACTTATAATTAGTTGGAGTGTGCAACGCAGGCAGATGCGCTCTGCAAATGTCTTGGCACTAGTGGGACTATAGCAAAGTCCAATAGCTACAGATAGGATGCCACTAGGTACACTGAGTGTTTGCTAGTATAATGGACCTGACATTACCTCTCTACTAACCAGAATCCCACAATGTCTGTCTGCTATTTCATCCTTCTTCTCTGTGCGATTCCTAAAACTTAACATGGACAAAACAGAATTCATTGTCTTTCCTCCTCCTCACTCATCTCCTCCAACAAGCCTTTCCATCAAACTCGATGGTTGCTTACTCTCCCCAGTCTCACAAGCTCGTTGCCTTGGAGTGACCCTCGACTCTGCTCTATCCTTCAAGCCACACATCCAAGCCCTCTTCACCTCATGCCGATTACAACTCAAAAACATCTCCCGGATCCGTGCTTTCCTTAACCAAGAATCAGCAAAAACATTAGTGCATGCCCTCATCATCTCCCGCCTCGACTACTGCAACCTCCTGCTCTCTGGCCTCCCTTCCAACACTCTTGCACCCCTCCAATCTATCCTAAACTCTGCGGCCCGCTTAATCCACCTCTCCCCTCGCTACTCCCCAGCCTCGCCACTCTGCCAATCCCTTCACTGGCTTCCCATCACCCAACGACTCCAGTTCAAAACACTAACTATGACATACAAAGCCATGCACAACCTGTCTCCTCCCTACATCTGTGACCTAGTCTCCCGGTACCTACCTGCACGCAACCTCAGATCCTCACAAGATCTCCTTCTCTGCTCCTCCCTTATCTCCTCTTCCCACAATCGCGTACAAGATTTCTCCCGTGCATCCCCCATACTTTGGAATGCTCTACCTCAGCACATCAGACTCTCCCCTACCGTGGAAAGCTTCAAGAGGAACCTCAAGACCCACCTCTTCCAACAAGCCTATAACCTACAACAGCCCTCAGTCCAGTAGACCACTGCGCAACCAGCTCTGTCCTCACCTATTGTACCATCACCCATTCCCTGTAGACTGTAAGCCCTCGCGGGCAGGGTCCTCTCTCCTCCTGTACCAGTCTGTTATGTACTGTTAATGATTGTTGTACGTATACCCTTTCACTTGTAAAGCGCCATGGAATAAATGGCGCTATAATAATAAATAATAATAATAATAATAATAATGGCTTACTTATAATTAGTTGGAGTGTGCAACGCAGGCAGATGCGCTCTGCAAATGTCTTGGCACTAGTGGGACTATAGCAAGGTCCAATAGCCACGTATAGGATGCCACTAGGTACACTGAGTGTTTGCTAGTATAATGGCTTACTTATAATTAGTTGGAGTGTGCAACGCAGGCAGATGCGCTCTGCAAATGTCTTGGCACTAGTGGGACTATAGCAAGGTCCAATAGCCACGTATAGGATGCCACTAGGTACACTGAGTGTTTGCTAGTATAATGGCTTACTTATAATTAGTTGGAGTGTGCAACGCAGGCAGATGCGCTCTGCAAATGTCTTGGCACTAGTGGGACTATAGCAAAGTCCAATAGCCACAGATAGGATGCCACTAGGTACACTGAGTGTTTGCTAGTATAATGGCTTACTTATAATTAGTTGGAGTGTGCAACGCAGGCAGATGCGCTCTGCAAATGTCTTGGCACTAGTGGGACTATAGCAAAGTCCAATAGCCACGTATAGGATGCCACTAGGTACACTGAGTGTTTGCTAGTAAAATTGCTTAGTTTAAAAAAGTTGGAGTGTGCAATGCAGGCAGACGTGCTCTGCAAATGTCTTTGCACTAGTGGGACTATAGCAAAGTCCAATAGCCACGTATAGGATGCCACTAGGTACACTGAGTGTTTGCTAGTATAATGGCTAAGTTAAAATTAGTTGGAGTGTGCAACGCAGGCAGATGCGCTCTGCAAATGTCTTGGCACTAGTGGGACTATAGCAAAGTCCAATAGCCACGTATAGGATGCCACTAGGTACACTGAGTGTTTGCTAGTATAATGGCTTACTTATAATTAGTTGGAGTGTGCAACGCAGGCAGATGCGCTCTGCAAATGTCTTGGCACTAGTGGGACTATAGCAAAGTCCAATAGCCACGTATAGGATGCCACTAGGTACACTGAGTGTTTGCTAGTATAATGGCTAAGTTAAAATTAGTTGGAGTGTGCAACGCAGGCAGATGCGCTCTGCAAATGTCTTGGCACTAGTGGGACTATAGCAAAGTCCAATAGCCACGTATAGGATGCCACTAGGTACACTGAGTGTTTGCTAGTATAATGGCTTACTTATAATTAGTTGGAGTGTGCAACGCAGGCAGATGCGCTCTGCAAATGTCTTGGCACTAGTGGGACTATAGCAAAGTCCAATAGCCACGTATAGGATGCCACTAGGTACACTGAGTGTTTGCTAGTATAATGGCTTACTTATAATTAGTTGGAGTGTGCAACGCAGGCAGATGCGCTCTGCAAATGTCTTGGCACTAGTGGGACTATAGCAAAGTCCAATAGCCACAGATAGGATGCCACTAGGTACACTGAGTGTTTGCTAGTATAATGGCTTACTTATAATTAGTTGGAGTGTGCAACGCAGGCAGATGCGCTCTGCAAATGTCTTGGCACTAGTGGGACTATAGCAAGGTCCAATAGCCACGTATAGGATGCCACTAGGTACACTGAGTGTTTGCTAGTATAATGGCTTACTTATAATTAGTTGGAGTGTGCAACGCAGGCAGATGCGCTCTGCAAATGTCTTGGCACTAGTGGGACTATAGCAAAGTCCAATAGCCACGTATAGGATGCCACTAGGTACACTGAGTGTTTGCTAGTATAATGGCTTACTTATAATTAGTTGGAGTGTGCAACGCAGGCAGATGCGCTCTGCAAATGTCTTGGCACTAGTGGGACTATAGCAAGGTCCAATAGCCACGTATAGGATGCCACTAGGTACACTGAGTGTTTGCTAGTATAATGGCTTACTTATAATTAGTTGGAGTGTGCAACGCAGGCAGATGCGCTCTGCAAATGTCTTGGCACTAGTGGGACTATAGCAAAGTCCAATAGCCACGTATAGGATGCCACTAGGTACACTGAGTGTTTGCTAGTAAAATTGCTTAGTTTAAAAAAGTTGGAGTGTGCAATGCAGGCAGACGTGCTCTGCAAATGTCTTTGCACTAGTGGGACTATAGCAAAGTCCAATAGCCACGTATAGGATGCCACTAGGTACACTGAGTGTTTGCTAGTATAATGGCTAAGTTAAAATTAGTTGGAGTGTGCAACGCAGGCAGATGCGCTCTGCAAATGTCTTGGCACTAGTGGGACTATAGCAAAGTCCAATAGCCACGTATAGGATGCCACTAGGTACACTGAGTGTTTGCTAGTATAATGGCTTACTTATAATTAGTTGGAGTGTGCAACGCAGGCAGATGCGCTCTGCAAATGTCTTGGCACTAGTGGGACTATAGCAAAGTCCAATAGCCACGTATAGGATGCCACTAGGTACACTGAGTGTTTGCTAGTATAATGGCTAAGTTAAAATTAGTTGGAGTGTGCAACGCAGGCAGATGCGCTCTGCAAATGTCTTGGCACTAGTGGGACTATAGCAAAGTCCAATAGCCACGTATAGGATGCCACTAGGTACACTGAGTGTTTGCTAGTATAATGGCTTACTTATAATTAGTTGGAGTGTGCAACGCAGGCAGATGCGCTCTGCAAATGTCTTGGCACTAGTGGGACTATAGCAAAGTCCAATAGCCACGTATAGGATGCCACTAGGTACACTGAGTGTTTGCTAGTATAATGGCTTACTTATAATTAGTTGGAGTGTGCAACGCAGGCAGATGCGCTCTGCAAATGTCTTGGCACTAGTGGGACTATAGCAAAGTCCAATAGCCACAGATAGGATGCCACTAGGTACACTGAGTGTTTGCTAGTATAATGGCTTACTTATAATTAGTTGGAGTGTGCAACGCAGGCAGATGCGCTCTGCAAATGTCTTGGCACTAGTGGGACTATAGCAAGGTCCAATAGCCACGTATAGGATGCCACTAGGTACACTGAGTGTTTGCTAGTATAATGGCTTACTTATAATTAGTTGGAGTGTGCAACGCAGGCAGATGCGCTCTGCAAATGTCTTGGCACTAGTGGGACTATAGCAAAGTCCAATAGCCACGTATAGGATGCCACTAGGTACACTGAGTGTTTGCTAGTATAATGGCTTACTTATAATTAGTTGGAGTGTGCAACGCAGGCAGATGCGCTCTGCAAATGTCTTGGCACTAGTGGGACTATAGCAAGGTCCAATAGCCACGTATAGGATGCCACTAGGTACACTGAGTGTTTGCTAGTATAATGGCTTACTTATAATTAGTTGGAGTGTGCAACGCAGGCAGATGCGCTCTGCAAATGTCTTGGCACTAGTGGGACTATAGCAAAGTCCAATAGCCACGTATAGGATGCCATTAGGTACACTGAGTGTTTGCTAGTATAATGGTTAAGTTAAAATTAGTTGGAGTGTGCAACGCAGGCAGATGCGCTCTGCAAATGTCTTGGCACTAGTGGGACTATAGCAAAGTCCAATAGCCACGTATAGGATGCCACTAGGTACACTGAGTGTTTGCTAGTAAAATTGCTTAGTTTAAAAAAGTTGGAGTGTGCAATGCAGGCAGACGTGCTCTGCAAATGTCTTTGCACTAGTGGGACTATAGCAAAGTCCAATAGCCACGTATAGGATGCCACTAGGTACACTGAGTGTTTGCTAGTATAATGGCTTACTTATAATTAGTTGGAGTGTGCAACGCAGGCAGATGCGCTCTGCAAATGTCTTGGCACTAGTGGGACTATAGCAAAGTCCAATAGCCACGTATAGGATGCCACTAGGTACACTGAGTGTTTGCTAGTATAATGGCTAAGTTAAAATTAGTTGGAGTGTGCAACGCAGGCAGATGCGCTCTGCAAATGTCTTGGCACTAGTGGGACTATAGCAAAGTCCAATAGCCACGTATAGGATGCCACTAGGTACACTGAGTGTTTGCTAGTATAATGGCTTACTTATAATTAGTTGGAGTGTGCAACGCAGGCAGATGCGCTCTGCAAATGTCTTGGCACTAGTGGGACTATAGCAAAGTCCAATAGCCACGTATAGGATGCCACTAGGTACACTGAGTGTTTGCTAGTATAATGGCTTACTTATAATTAGTTGGAGTGTGCAACGCAGGCAGATGCGCTCTGCAAATGTCTTGGCACTAGTGGGACTATAGCAAAGTCCAATAGCCACAGATAGGATGCCACTAGGTACACTGAGTGTTTGCTAGTATAATGGCTTACTTATAATTAGTTGGAGTGTGCAACGCAGGCAGATGCGCTCTGCAAATGTCTTGGCACTAGTGGGACTATAGCAAGGTCCAATAGCCACGTTTAGGATGCCACTAGGTACACTGAGTGTTTGCTAGTATAATGGCTTACTTATAATTAGTTGGAGTGTGCAACGCAGGCAGATGCGCTCTGCAAATGTCTTGGCACTAGTGGGACTATAGCAAAGTCCAATAGCCACGTATAGGATGCCACTAGGTACACTGAGTGTTTGCTAGTATAATGGCTTACTTATAATTAGTTGGAGTGTGCAACGCAGGCAGATGCGCTCTGCAAATGTCTTGGCACTAGTGGGACTATAGCAAGGTACAATAGCCACGTATAGGATGCCACTAGGTACACTGAGTGTTTGCTAGTATAATGGCTTACTTATAATTAGTTGGAGTGTGAAACGCAGGCAGATGCGCTCTGCAAATGTCTTGGCACTAGTGGGACTATAGCAAAGTCCAATAGCCACGTATAGGATGCCACTAGGTACACTGAGTGTTTTCTAGTATAATGGTTAAGTTAAAATTAGTTGGAGTGTGCAACGCAGGCAGATGCGCTCTGCAAATGTCTTGGCACTAGTGGGACTATAGCAAAGTCCAATAGCCACGTATAGGATGCCACTAGGTACACTGAGTGTTTGCTAGTAAAATTGCTTAGTTTAAAAAAGTTGGAGTGTGCAATGCAGGCAGACGTGCTCTGCAAATGTCTTTGCACTAGTGGGACTATAGCAAAGTCCAATAGCCACGTATAGGATGCCACTAGGTACACTGAGTGTTTGCTAGTATAATGGCTTACTTATAATTAGTTGGAGTGTGCAACGCAGGCAGATGCGCTCTGCAAATGTCTTGGCACTAGTGGGACTATAGCAAGGTCCAATAGCCACGTATAGGATGCCACTAGGTACACTGAGTGTTTGCTAGTATAATGGCTTACTTATAATTAGTTGGAGTGTGCAACGCAGGCAGATGCGCTCTGCAAATGTCTTGGCACTAGTGGGACTATAGCAAAGTCCAATAGCCACAGATAGGATGCCACTAGGTACACTGAGTGTTTGCTAGTATAATGGACCTGACATTACCTCTCTACTAACCAGAATCCCACAATGTCTGTCTGCTATTTCATCCTTCTTCTCTGTGCGATTCCTAAAACTTAACATGGACAAAACAGAATTCATTGTCTTTCCTCCTCCTCACTCATCTCCTCCAACAAGCCTTTCCATCAAACTCGATGGTTGCTTACTCTCCCCAGTCTCACAAGCTCGTTGCCTTGGAGTGACCCTCGACTCTGCTCTATCCTTCAAGCCACACATCCAAGCCCTCTTCACCTCATGCCGATTACAACTCAAAAACATCTCCCGGATCCGTGCTTTCCTTAACCAAGAATCAGCAAAAACATTAGTGCATGCCCTCATCATCTCCCGCCTCGACTACTGCAACCTCCTGCTCTCTGGCCTCCCTTCCAACACTCTTGCACCCCTCCAATCTATCCTAAACTCTGCGGCCCGCTTAATCCACCTCTCCCCTCGCTACTCCCCAGCCTCGCCACTCTGCCAATCCCTTCACTGGCTTCCCATCACCCAACGACTCCAGTTCAAAACACTAACCATGACATACAAAGCCATGCACAACCTGTCTCCTCCCTACATCTGTGACCTAGTCTCCCGGTACCTACCTGCACGCAACCTCAGATCCTCACAAGATCTCCTTCTCTGCTCCTCCCTTATCTCCTCTTCCCACAATCGCGTACAAGATTTCTCCCGTGCATCCCCCATACTTTGGAATGCTCTACCTCAGCACATCAGACTCTCCCCTACCGTGGAAAGCTTCAAGAGGAACCTCAAGACCCACCTCTTCCAACAAGCCTATAACCTACAACAGCCCTCAGTCCAGTAGACCACTGCGCAACCAGCTCTGTCCTCACCTATTGTACCATCACCCATTCCCTGTAGACTGTAAGCCCTCGCGGGCAGGGTCCTCTCTCCTCCTGTACCAGTCTGTTATGTACTGTTAATGATTGTTGTACGTATACCCTTTCACTTGTAAAGCGCCATGGAATAAATGGCGCTATAATAATAAATAATAATAATAATAATAATAATGGCTTACTTATAATTAGTTGGAGTGTGCAACGCAGGCAGATGCGCTCTGCAAATGTCTTGGCACTAGTGGGACTATAGCAAGGTCCAATAGCCACGTATAGGATGCCACTAGGTACACTGAGTGTTTGCTAGTATAATGGCTTACTTATAATTAGTTGGAGTGTGCAACGCAGGCAGATGCGCTCTGCAAATGTCTTGGCACTAGTGGGACTATAGCAAAGTCCAATAGCCACAGATAGGATGCCACTAGGTACACTGAGTGTTTGCTAGTATAATGGACCTGACATTACCTCTCTACTAACCAGAATCCCACAATGTCTGTCTGCTATTTCATCCTTCTTCTCTGTGCGATTCCTAAAACTTAACATGGACAAAACAGAATTCATTGTCTTTCCTCCTCCTCACTCATCTCCTCCAACAAGCCTTTCCATCAAACTCGATGGTTGCTTACTCTCCCCAGTCTCACAAGCTCGTTGCCTTGGAGTGACCCTCGACTCTGCTCTATCCTTCAAGCCACACATCCAAGCCCTCTTCACCTCATGCCGATTACAACTCAAAAACATCTCCCGGATCCGTGCTTTCCTTAACCAAGAATCAGCAAAAACATTAGTGCATGCCCTCATCATCTCCCGCCTCGACTACTGCAACCTCCTGCTCTCTGGCCTCCCTTCCAACACTCTTGCACCCCTCCAATCTATCCTAAACTCTGCGGCCCGCTTAATCCACCTCTCCCCTCGCTACTCCCCAGCCTCGCCACTCTGCCAATCCCTTCACTGGCTTCCCATCACCCAACGACTCCAGTTCAAAACACTAACCATGACATACAAAGCCATGCACAACCTGTCTCCTCCCTACATCTGTGACCTAGTCTCCCGGTACCTACCTGCACGCAACCTCAGATCCTCACAAGATCTCCTTCTCTGCTCCTCCCTTATCTCCTCTTCCCACAATCGCGTACAAGATTTCTCCCGTGCATCCCCCATACTTTGGAATGCTCTACCTCAGCACATCAGACTCTCCCCTACCGTGGAAAGCTTCAAGAGGAACCTCAAGACCCACCTCTTCCAACAAGCCTATAACCTACAACAGCCCTCAGTCCAGTAGACCACTGCGCAACCAGCTCTGTCCTCACCTATTGTACCATCACCCATTCCCTGTAGACTGTAAGCCCTCGCGGGCAGGGTCCTCTCTCCTCCTGTACCAGTCTGTTATGTACTGTTAATGATTGTTGTACGTATACCCTTTCACTTGTAAAGCGCCATGGAATAAATGGCGCTATAATAATAAATAATAATAATAATTATAATAATGGCTTACTTATAATTAGTTGGAGTGTGCAACGCAGGCAGATGCGCTCTGCAAATGTCTTGGCACTAGTGGGACTATAGCAAGGTCCAATAGCCACGTATAGGATGCCACTAGGTACACTGAGTGTTTGCTAGTATAATGGCTTACTTATAATTAGTTGGAGTGTGCAACGCAGGCAGATGCGCTCTGCAAATGTCTTGGCACTAGTGGGACTATAGCAAGGTCCAATAGCCACGTATAGGATGCCACTAGGTACACTGAGTGTTTGCTAGTATAATGGCTTACTTATAATTAGTTGGAGTGTGCAACGCAGGCAGATGCGCTCTGCAAATGTCTTGGCACTAGTGGGACTATAGCAAAGTCCAATAGCCACAGATAGGATGCCACTAGGTACACTGAGTGTTTGCTAGTATAATGGCTTACTTATAATTAGTTGGAGTGTGCAACGCAGGCAGATGCGCTCTGCAAATGTCTTGGCACTAGTGGGACTATAGCAAAGTCCAATAGCCACGTATAGGATGCCACTAGGTACACTGAGTGTTTGCTAGTAAAATTGCTTAGTTTAAAAAAGTTGGAGTGTGCAATGCAGGCAGACGTGCTCTGCAAATGTCTTTGCACTAGTGGGACTATAGCAAAGTCCAATAGCCACAGATAGGATGCCACTAGGTACACTGAGTGTTTGCTAGTATAATGGCTTACTTATAATTAGTTGGAGTGTGCAACGCAGGCAGATGCGCTCTGCAAATGTCTTGGCACTAGTGGGACTATAGCAAAGTCCAATAGCCACGTATAGGATGCCACTAGGTACACTGAGTGTTTGCTAGTATAATGGCTAAGTTAAAATTAGTTGGAGTGTGCAACGCAGGCAGATGCGCTCTGCAAATGTCTTGGCACTAGTGGGACTATAGCAAAGTCCAATAGCCACGTATAGGATGCCACTAGGTACACTGAGTGTTTGCTAGTAAAATTGCTTAGTTTAAAAAAGTTGGAGTGTGCAATGCAGGCAGACGTGCTCTGCAAATGTCTTTGCACTAGTGGGACTATAGCAAAGTCCAATAGCCACAGATAGGATGCCACTAGGTACACTGAGTGTTTGCTAGTATAATGGCTTAGTTATAATGAGTTGGAGTGTGCAGAGGACAGGAGGGTACAGTGGCAGGATTGTGGTGCTCTGGGTAGAGGAATGGAAGCCTGCCTTTCTATTCCCTCCTAATGGTGAAATGCAGGGAGGAAATCCCTGACCTTGGCTACACAGATGCTGTTGCTGTTTGCAGGACCTGTCACCTATGGCTCTCTGACCCTGCCGGTTTGAGTCCTTAAAAGGACTGCTATAAAGTGCTCTCCCTATGCTGTCTAACGCTGTGTATGCAGCGCATACAGCTGTATCGGCTATAGGACTCAGGAGGACGGAGCTGCGACAGTGATGTCTGACACCAAAGACGCAGAAGGCAGATAATGGCGTCCGTGAAGAAAATGTCCGGTTTTATAATGCAGGGACATGTGACATGCAGATCCTATCACACATGCCGTTGCTTCTCTGGCTCAAAGTCAACTTAGCTGTGTGTGTGTCTGTGATTGGCTGACATGCTGGCCCGCCCCACAAGACGCGCGCACTTAGGGAAGGAAGACAAGAAAAAAAAAAAAAAAATGGCGATCGCCATTATAGAAACAGCAGTGATCTGAAGGCGCTGTTCACGCACACTATACACTGAAATGTGATAATAGTTTGATTCACAGAGTGACTTACACTATTACAGCAGAAACCAAGCTATGATTTAGCTGTTTTTTGGCTGCTAGAACCGTTCTCGAACGTTTCTAGAACTATCGAGCTTTTGCAAAAAGCTCGAGTTCTAGTTCGATCTAGAACATGCCCCAAAATCACTCGAGCCTAGAACTGGAGAACCACGAACCACGAACCGCGCTCAACTCTATCCAGGAGCTTTGGTTCCCTGAGTTTCCAATAGCAAATGTCTAGAAAAAACTCTGTCCATTGGCACAACTCAGCAAGAAAACGAGAAGACCGAGAAGATATATTTCATTTATCTTAATGCCACCTTCTTAACAGCACTAAACCCTTCTATTATGTCCCTTAGCCTTTTGAGCTTATCCTCTGGTAAGCGGAAGACCATGCCTCTGGTATCGATCTCAGTGCCTAAAAACTGTATTATAGTAGCCAATCAGAATACAAAAGGATGCATAGGAAGCGTGACTTTATTTCAATATTTTAAAACAATCCAATAAAATGAAGAAAAGTCACTCATACAAGATCCACAGAAGTTGTATAATACATACATAAATCAAAACACTATAAGGCCTGTTTCACACGTCAGTGATTCTGGTACGTTTGTGCTTTTTTTTAAACATAACAGAATCACTGAGATACGCAGATCCATTATAATGAATGGGTCTGCTCACACATCAGTGATTTTTCACTGCACGTGTCTCCGTGCGGCGTACCCGCGTGTCCGTGATTGCTGCACGGAGACATGTCCATTTTTTTCTGGCATCACTGATAGGATGTCCATAAGGTGGCAGCAGAGCATAACAGAAAAAGGTGCCTATTGTGCACTGAAAAGACCCAATGTGATGCACCAGACATATAGAGCCCTAATGGATTCACAAATATAAGATATATCATGAATGACTACTGCATAATGAACGCTAGCATGAAAAAAGAAAGGAATCCATAAAAATAAATAATAAATGGTGCACATATGTTAGAGCCCCACCGAAGGACAAAAAAAGTCTGATGGAAATAGAGAGCATATAGGAACAATAAGAATGTGCAACAGAGAGGAAGGTGAGAATGCAGGATCAATCACTGCCTGTCAGATATTAATAATCAGGGAAATAACTCTGGAGCAGACGCACAAATTAGGGTCTTACCTGGTAAGGTAACAAATAATTAATAGTAGTTGCACTCACCTATTAAGGTTGTGCCAGTCACAACCCCTAAATGCACGTTACAAATGGCGACAGCCGCAGCCCCTAGTAGAAGAGCAATAACGTATAGGAGGAAAATCGGGTGCGTGCCGCGCTGTCACCAAAGGAAACTGATGTTAATTATTTCATCTCTTTATTCTTTTTTCCGGTCAATGTGTTTCAGAGATCACTGTCTCCTTCATCAGGGCAAAAAAAGAACAGTATGCAATCAAAGGAGGAAGAACCTCTATATATACACATATGGAGCTACGTCAGAGGACTGACTGCTGTATTTCAAATACTGCCGGGATGGTCAACTGTTACAATACCGGCCATAAAAGTTCTCAAGTGATATATTGAGAAACATTTATAAAATCACTGGGGTATAGTGTTTCAAATTTCATCAGCTTTTTGAGACAAAAATCAGAAAAAGAAGAAGAAGAAGGACAAAATGAAAAAAAGAAAAAAAAGAAGAAAAAAAAACCAAAAAGGGAGCATTGAGCTCCAGACCCTGTATTGAGTCTTAGAAGTGTAGTGACAAGTGCATCTGTCCACAACCCTGTAAGGGTGAACGGGATGACGGACAAGAAAAATTATGTTCGTGGCAAAAAATGGTGGTGTTGCTATATAAAATTGCATTAAGAATAAAGAAAGGAAAAATTTCTTTATAAAAGTAGTGAAGAAAAAAGTGGAAAAAAGGGGAGTGTAAGCCATTTTACTAATAAATAGTGATGAGCGAGCATGCTTGTTACTACTCGGTACTCGCACGAGTATCACTGTACTCGGTCTACTCGACGGGGACCGAGTAATCTCGCGATACTCGTGCTGTACTCGTGGTCTTCATCCCTGCATGTTGGCGCTCTTTTGAGAGCCAGCCCTCATGCAGGGATAGGCTGGCAGACCACTGCAATGCCACAGCCCTGTTAGTTGTGGAATTGCAGTGATTGGCCGGCCTGCACAGCGTGACCGAGCCTTTATACCGGCGGGCGCGCTGTGCTCTGCTCACAGCTATCCAGACAGTCAGTGCAGGGAGAGGGTCGCTGCTTCAGGGAAAGGTTTGCGGCCCTTTATAGCTATTTCCGTAGCAGGGCTGCAAACAGTGTGACCAAAAGTCCTTCTCAGGACTATTCTAGTTGTATACAGGCAGGCAGGGTATAGCCAGGTCGGAGTACAGTAGCAGAGTCCTTCTCAGGACTATTGTTGCTGTATACAGGCAGGGTATAGCCAGGTTGGAATACAGGCTAGTGACCAAAAGAGTCCTTGTCAGGACTATTGTAGCAGTATACAGGCAGGCAGGCAGGCAGGCAGGGTATATAGCCATTCCTAGTGGTGACCGTATACCAGCCTTCATCATATCTGGGGCTGGTGTACACAGTCTAAAACAGTCCTGATAGTGTCAGACTTCTCAGCAATTGTCGCTCCTAAAACCTGTTAGGTTCTTAGTGCGTCCGTGCTTGCATTTAAAAACCGCACGTGTGTGCCTGTCGGTGGCAGCGTACAGGTGCACTTGTGTGCGTTTTTACCAAACTATTATATAACGCACAAGTGTAGTGTATAATACACGTCAGTCAGCAGTGGCTGATAGTGTCAGAGTTCTCGTCATTAATTTTTGCTCCTAAAACCTGTGTTAGGTTCTTAGTGCGTCCGTGCTTGCATTTAAAAACCGCACGTGTGTGCCTGTCGGTGGCAGCGTACAGGTGCACTTGTGTGCGTTTTTACCAAACTATTATATAACGCACAAGTGTAGTGTATAATACACGTCAGTCAGCAGTGGCTGATAGTGTCAGAGTTCTCGTCATTAATTTTTGCTCCTAAAACCTGTGTTAGGTTCTTAGTGCGTCCGTGCTTGCATTTAAAAACCGCACGTGTGTGCCTGTCGGTGGCAGCGTACAGGTGCACTTGTGTGCGTTTTTACCAAACTATTATATAACGCACAAGTGTAGTGTATAATACACGTCAGTCAGCAGTGGCTGATAGTGTCAGAGTTCTCGTCATTAATTTTTGCTCCTAAAACCTGTGTTAGGTTCTTAGTGCGTCCGTGCTTGCATTTAAAAACCGCACGTGTGTGCCTGTCGGTGGCAGCGTACAGGTGCACTTGTGTGCGTTTTTACCAAACTATTATATAACGCACAAGTGTAGTGTATAATACACGTCAGTCAGCAGTGGCTGATAGTGTCAGAGTTCTCGTCATTAATTTTTGCTCCTAAAACCTGTGTTAGGTTCTTAGTGCGTCCGTGCTTGCATTTAAAAACCGCACGTGTGTGCCTGTCGGTGGCAGCGTACAGGTGCACTTGTGTGCGTTTTTACCAAACTATTATATAACGCACAAGTGTAGTGTATAATACACGTCAGTCAGCAGTGGCTGATAGTGTCAGAGTTCTCGTCATTAATTTTTGCTCCTAAAACCTGTGTTAGGTTCTTAGTGCGTCCGTGCTTGCATTTAAAAACCGCACGTGTGTGCCTGTCGGTGGCAGCGTACAGGTGCACTTGTGTGCGTTTTTACCAAACTATTATATAACGCACAAGTGTAGTGTATAATACACGTCAGTCAGCAGTGGCTGATAGTGTCAGAGTTCTCGTCATTAATTTTTGCTCCTAAAACCTGTTAGGTTCTTAGTGCGTCCGTGCTTGCATTTAAAAACCGCACGTGTGTGCCTGTCGGTGGCAGCGTACAGGTGCACTTGTGTGCGTTTTTACCAAACTATTATATAACGCACAAGTGTAGTGTATAATACACGTCAGTCAGCAGTGGCTGATAGTGTCAGAGTTCTCATCATTAATTTTTGCTCCTAAAACCTGTTAGGTTCTTAGTGCGTCCGTGCTTGCATTTAAAAACCGCACGTGTGTGCCTGTCGGTGGCAGCGTACAGGTGCACAATTTGCACAAACTTTGATATAACGCCCAAGTCTAGTGAATACACGTCAGCACAGCATTGCAAAATGCGCAAGGGCGTTGGCAAGGAACAAGGAAGTGGACGTGATGGTGGTGCAGGCAGAGGCCGAGGTCGTGGGCAAGCTCTAATTTTGCCACAACAAAGGGCCACATCTAGTCGCTCGCACGTCCTGTCCCAAATTCTTGGGGACCGCAGCAGTACACCGCTCTTGAACCAAGACCAGTGTCAACAGGTTGTTAGTTGGATAGCGGATAATGCTTCCAGTCAGATTGGCACCACCACAAACACTCTGTCTTCCACACGGTCAAGTGTCAGTAGCCGTGATACTGCACCGCACATTTCAGAACCTGATCCTCCTTCCTACCACAAGGCTGAGTACACGTCCTCGGACATTAATGATCCCACACTTGGACACTCGGAAGAGCTGTTCACGTTTCCATTCGCACATTCTGGCCTCTCGCCAGCTCATGTTGAAGTGGGTCATGAGGAGATCGTATGTACAGATGGCCAAATATTTGAGCAGCCACGTTCTCACGAAGTTGGCAACGTGTCTCAACAAGGGGTGGACGATGATGAGACACAATTGTCAGGAAGTCAGGAGGAGGAGCAGGGTGCGGAAGAGGAAGACGACGTGGTGGATGATCCAGTAACTGACCCAACCTGGCAGGAGGATATGCAGAGCGAGGACAGCAGTGCACAGGGGGAGGGAGGCGTAGCATCCCAACAGGCAGTAAGAAGCAGGGTGGTGGCTCCAGGCAGAAGTCAGGCAACCGTTCCCCGGAACAACAACACGACACAAGGTGCCTGTACAAATGTTAGGTCTTCCCGAGTCTGGCAGTTTTTTAAGTTGGATCCAGATGATTCTAAAAAGGCCATTTGCAACACCTGCCGTGCCAGCATCAGCAGGGGTACCAAAACTAGCAGCCTGACCACCACCAGCATGATCAGGCACATGTCAGCCAAGCACCCGACTTTGTGGGAAGTACAACAGAGTCGAGGAGCAGTGCTTGCTAATGTCACTGCTACGTCTTCGCTGGTTGTGCATGCGAGCCAATCCCCTGTCCATGCTGCCTGCGAACAAGCCTCCTCCGGTCCTGCACCTGCAGTTGCCTACTCAGAAATAACACCATCATCAAGCACGTCCTTGTCCCAGCGCAGCGTTCAGTTATCCATTCAGCAAACCTTTGAACGCAGGCGCAAATACACTGCCAACACCCCACATGCCACAGTTCTAAATGCTAACATTTCGCGACTGCTTGCGCTGGAAATGTTGCCTTTTAGGCTGGTGGAGACAGAAGCATTCCGCGACCTGATGGCGGCAGCTGTCCCACGTTACTCGGTCCCCAGCCGCCACTATTTCTCCCGGTGTGCCGTCCCCGCGTTGCATAACCACGTGTCACAAAACATCACACGTGCCCTGAACAACGCTGTTTCACCCAAAGTCCACCTAACCACAGACACATGGTGACGATTATCTCGAGAGTGCAAAGTAGCCAAATGAAACTTTTACTGGATTTCCACTTACTTTATCAAATCTCATCTCCACCACAGTTTGCATCTGTTATAGTTTTGGAGAAAATTGTGGTCATTTCATTTTTGCGCGAATGTGTTCAGATTCCTTTTTTATTGCCCTGCCTAAGGGCTATACTATAATACACCCACTTCCTGACAATGGACACTTCAGGTTTACAGGCCCTCATGCACGTCTCTATCCAGGGACAACGTGGAGCCTCCCAATTTTTGGCTGCCCTGCCTAAGGGCTATACTATAATACACCCACTTCCTGACAATGGACACTTAATGTTTTGAGGCCCTCATGCATGTCTCTATCCAGGGACAACGTGGAGCCTCCCAATTATTGGCTGCCCTGCCAAAGGGCTATACTACAAAAGACCCACTTCCTTCCAATGGGCACTTCAGGTTTACAGGCCCTCATGCACGTCTCTATCCAGGGACAACGTGGAGCCTCCCAATTTTTGGCTGCCCTGCCAAAGGGCTATACTACAAAAGACCCACTTCCTTCCAATGGGCACTTCAGGTTTACAGGCCCTCATGCACGTCTCTATCCAGGGACAACGTGGAGCCTCCCAATTTTTGGCTGCCCTGCCTAAGGGCTATACTATAATACACCCACTTCCTGACACTGGACACTTAATGTTTTGAGGCCCTCATGCACGTCTCTATCCAGGGACAACGTGGAGCCTCCCAATTTTTGGCTGCCCTGCCTAAGGGCTATACTACAATAGACCCACTTCCTTACAATGGGCACTTCAGGTTTACAGGCCATCATGCACGTCTGTATGCAGGGGCATTGGTGAGCCTCACAATTTTGGACTGCCCTGGCAAAGGAAAATACTACAAAGACTCAGTTCCTCAAAATGGGCACATTAGACTCAGAGGCCTTTATGTACGTCTCTTCTCAGGGACATCGGAGTGCCACACAATGTTTTACGTAAAATCTTTCATGTATTGATCTCAAAAAGTAACATACATTAGCTCTATCTCACTATTGGGTATGTGCCCTTAACATTTCCGCTATGAAAAATCATTTTGGTGTCATTTTGGAAGGTTTTCTGGTGAGTCCGTAAAAATGGCGTAAAACGCGGACAAAATTATTCACAGCTGTGACTTTTGAGTGATAAATGCTTCAAGGGGTCTTCCCCATGCTGTTGCCATGTCATTTGAGCACTCTTCGGAGACTTTTGTGCCATTTTTAGGGTTTCTACATGCTGCCGGTGGTCATTTCACAAAAATACTCGGGTCTCCCATAGGATAACATTGGGCTCGGTGCTCGGGCCGAGTACACGAGTATCTTGGGAGGCTCGGCCCGAGCTTCGAGCACCCGAGTTTTTTAGTACTCGCTCATCACTACTAATAAACCTAAAAAATAAAAATAAATTGAATAAAAATCATGAATGTTGTGTTATAACAGGAAATTCGGTGTAAGAATGAATATCCGGGATGAGAGTTCAGCGAATGAGTTATAGAAATTGTTACAAAAAGGAGTGTGTACGGTTTATGCGTAAATTTTCAGAATGCGTACATGAAAATTATATGTATGTGAGAATGTCCCCCATGCTTTGTAAAAAGTTATTTATGAAAATGTAAATAAGATATATAAAAATGCCTAATTATTTATAATTTATGAGAAAGATATATATGTATGGAAGAATGTTATAAGGTGTCCAAGAACCATAAAGAAAAAGGGTGCATATATAATGTTAGAGGTCTAGAGTTCCACCAGGCTATATCACCCCTAAAGAAATAGAAAGAAGACCTTACTACCTGTGTACCCCAAAAAAAGCTATATTTCTTAGCCAGGATTATGGTGGAGATATGCACAAGTGAAATAAGAATATAAAGTAATACAATAAGATTATAAAACCAATATGTGTGTAATACTATTGTATGTTTTGAGGATTTCGATAGCGTTAGGGCAATGACAACCAGAGACGAGTTTGTGGTACAAGATGTTTATAATATGTAACCACGGTAGATACACAGCGGAAATACACAAAACACATGAAAATACCTTTCTGAAACGGAGCGAAGGGGATTCCCGGGGCCACGCACCGGACTCCCCCAGGGAGACCACCAGAGCGAACCCCTATACAGGGACTGTCCGGCAATCAACCCCGGAAGGCCTAAATGCGCCGCAGCCGGGACACAAGGGGCAAGTGGTAAAGTCCAGAAGTGTCCGTACGGGATGAAAGTCCAGAATGGTTATGAGCCGGAAGAAACCGGGCAGACGTGCTGACCAAAGACGGCAGACGGAGTCCGGGCACAGCTTGAAGAAACCGGGTATGGTCCAGAGTCGGTCGGTAGACTTTCAGGAGGATCCAAAGGTAATCAAGAAGTAGCAGCAGCAGCAAAGCAGGAGCACACAGCAAGCCGTATACTCAGGCACTGGACTAGGCTTAGAGGCGGCCTTTTAAGCAGCTGGACAGGAAGTAGGGCAACAGAACATAAAATTCCATGTTAACCGAGGGCAAGCTCATGCAAAAAAGAGAACTGGAAAACCCGGAAACCTGACATTACTCCCCCCCCCAGAAACGGCCTCAGGACGGGTCAGGGCCTGGCTTGTCCGGGTACCGTCGATGAAACTGAGCGATCTTCCGGGGAGCTCGAATGTTACCCACCGGTTCCCAGGAATCGTCCTCGGGGGCGTACCCCTGCCAACGTACCAGATACTGAAGCCGACGACGATGGAGCCGGGAGTCAATAATGTCCTCAACCACAAACTGCTCCTCGCCGTCGACCATCACAGGCGGAGGAGGAGGCACGACACGACCATGAAACGTATTGGGAGAGACGGATTTGAGGAGAGAAACATGAAAGACCGGGTGTACCTTGAGATGGTGCGGTAACCGCAGCCGACAGGCCACAGGGCTCACGATCCCGGTGATCTTAAATGGACCGATGAATTTTTGTCCCAGCTTCTGCGAAGGGACACCCAATCTCAGGTTCTTGGTGGACAACCATACAGAGTCCCCTACCTTATACATGGGTGCCGGTTTCCGGTGAGTGTCTGCCGACCTCTTGTAACGCTCCTGGGCCGTAGCCACACTGTCCTTTAGAACCTCCAGATTTTGTCGAAGCTCTGTCAATCTGTCCTCCACCGCAGGCACTGAGACCGCAACCGGTGACCTAGGCAAAATAGTCGGATGGTAACCCAAGTTAGCAAAAAAGGGCGTTACCTTAGTGGAGCTGCTCTGAGTGTTGTTATACGAGAACTCCGCCAACGGAAGCATCTTCAACCAATCGTCCTGCAGATGGCTGACATAACATCGAAGGTATTGTTCCAGGGTTTGATTGGTCCGTTCGGTTTGCCCATTTGTCTGAGGATGGTATGCAGAAGACAAACAGACATCAATCTGGAGTGCCGTACAAAACCCCTTCCAGAACCTAGACGTGAACTGCACGCCCCGGTCAGAGATGATCTCGTCTGGTACCCCATGCAATCGGAATACGTTCTGGATAACCAAATCCACTGTCTCTGCGGCTGAGGGAAGACCGGCACACGGAATAAAGTGAGCAGCTTTAGTCAACCGATCCACCACCACTAAAATGGTATTGTGACCGTCTGAGACGGGCAACTCCACAATAAAATCCATTGAGATAGACCCCCAAGGGCGAGATGGCACGGGTAACGGTTGGAGGAGTCCTGTAGGAGCCACACGAGGGACCTTGCACCGGGCACAAACCACACATGAGTGGACATAGTCCTTTACGTCCTTTAAACAGGTAGGCCACCAGAAGAAACGGTTCAGAAATTCCTGCGTCTTCTGTACCCCCCTATGACCAGCCAACACGGAGTCATGGACCAACTTGAGAACCCGAAGTCTTACGGCCTCCGGGACATAAATGCGTCGCTCTCTCAACCACACACCATTCCGAAGAACAAGAGTTACATCATTCGGGGGGGCAGCAAGAAATACGTCACCATCATAGGCCAGCTTGATGTCCTTCCACAAGTCCTGGTCCTGGATTACTCCAACGAAATTGGCATCCGATAACACGGTCTGAGACGGGGTTCCAGGCACGGAGTCCACGGCGTGGATTCGGGACAAGGCATCGGCTTTCCCATTACGTGAACCTGGACGGTATGTAACGACAAAATTGAACTGGTTAAGGAATAGGCTCCAACGGGCTTGCCGTGGAGACAGGCACCTGGCAGACTTAAGAAACTCCAGATTACGATGATCTGTGAGTACTATCACTTGCTGCGTGGCTCCCTGTAAGTGGTGTCTCCATTCCTTGAAGGCGGAAATAATCGCTAACAATTCTTTGTCCGCAATGTCATAGTTCCTTTCTGCAGGGGACAACCGGCGGGAAAAGAAAGCACACGGATGTAAGAGACTCTTGTCCCCAGTCCTTTGAGAAAGGATGGCCCCTAATGCGTAGTCGGAAGCGTCGACTTCCACGATAAAGGGAAGTGCGGGATTCGGATGTACCAATATAGGCGCTGAGGTAAAACAGACCTTGAGACGATGGAAGGCTTCCTGGGCCTGGGCGGACCACACAAACTTCTGTCCTTTCTTGGTTAACAGAGTGATGGGACGAACGATTTCTGAAAAATTACGGATAAAACGTCGGTAAAAGTTGGCAAAACCGACAAAGCGTTGTACCTCTTTGATGTTTCCCGGTTCCGGCCAGTCTAGAATCGCTTGTATTTTGCCAGACTCCATGTTCAGTCCCTGAGGAGAGATGACATAACCTAAGAATTGTATCTGTGAGCAATGGAATTCGCATTTCTCCAGTTTGATGTACAGGTGGTTTTCCCTCAGCCGGGTAAGTACGGTCTTGACGTGCTCCTGGTGTTCCTGTAGGGAATCAGAAAAGATTAGGATATCGTCCAGATAAATCACCATGAATTGGTCCATGATATCCCTAAAAATATCGTTAACTAGATGTTGGAAAGCCGCGGGAGCGTTACAAAGTCCAAAAGGCATCACTAGGTACTCAAAATGTCCATACCGACATCGGAACGCGGTCTTCCACTCGTCTCCGGGACGTATGCGGAGTAGATTGTATGCCCCACGGAGGTCCAATTTGGTGAATATTTTTGCCTGTTGGACCCTCTCCAATAGCTCAGGAATCAATGGTAACGGATACCGGTTCCGGATGGTTATTTTATTCAGTTCCCGGTAGTCAATACAGGGTCTTAGAGTCCCCTCTTTCTTTTTCACAAAAAAGATGGGTGCCCCTGCTGGTGAGGTAGACGGACGAATAAATCCCTTCGCCAGACTTTCATCAATGTAGTTTTTTAGTGCTTCTAGCTCAGGTGCCGCCAACGGGTAGACATGACCAAACGGGATCTCCGCCCCTGGGAGTAAGTCTATGGGGCAATCATACGGTCTATGCGGGGGAAGCCGATCGGCTTTTCTTTTGTCGCATATGTCCGCAAAGTCGTTATACACCGGGGGTAGAACAGGTACCTGTACAGTGCCCTCCGCATTCGGCGTTACTGGAACCGGAACAGTTGGACTAATGGTCGGAATACTCTGCGGTGGGAAGGATATTTCCTTAGTTTCCCAATCGATGACCGGATTTGTAGACCGTAGCCACGGAATACCTAAAATAATCGGAAAATGAGGAGAAGAAATTAGCATGAAAACAAGGGTCTCCTGCTGACCTGGCTTCATGACGCACTCTAGCGGTACGGTTTCCCGATCAACTGGTCCAGAGATTAACGGAGATCCGTCTACCGTCTCCATGGTAACCGGTGAGGCTCTTTGCTGAGTCCGGATACCGTGTTTCCTGGCAAAAGAGGAGTCCATGAAATTTCCCCCTGCCCCAGAATCTATCATTGCAGAGGTAGGTATTAGCTGTCCCTCCCACCGGATCTGAATGGGGAGCGAGCAATGGGTATATTTCCCTTCCGAGTCCTTCGGTGAGGTTGACATTACAGTCAAGGGAAATACCGCATCCAAGTGTCCACTTGCCTCAGAGATATCGGACTCTGCGTCCGTGTTGTCACACTCTGCCATGGCTGCCAATACCTTATTTGGGCGATTCGGACGTTTCGGGCAGTCGATCAAGAAATGGTCTGATTGACCGCAATAGAAACACAGACGCTCACGGAGCCGGTGTTCGCGACGTTCATTGGTCTCTCGCTTTTGCAGAGAGTCCACTTGCATAGGAACGTCCTCGGCCTCCCGTGGCGTCCTGAGAGCGGGTTCTCTGGAAGGAAATGCAAAGTTGTTTACACGGTTTACAGCTGCCCATTTTTCCTGTCTACGTTCCGTCAAGCGGGTATCAATACGCACACAGTGCTGGAGAAACAGTTCAAAATCCCCTGGAGATTCAGAACGAGCTAACTCGTCCTTGATGGTACCGGACAACCCCTTTCTGAAAACAGACAATAATGCATTGTTTCCCCAGTCGGTGTCTACCACTAACCTCTTGAACTCAGTGGCATATTCAACTACAGAACGCTTTCCCTGACGTAAGGAAAGGAGAGCCGATTCAGCGGTAGCACGGCGATTCGGATCATCAAACATCTGCGCCATTGCGGTCAGAAAATCATCTAGGTGATTTAAACGGATGTCCCGGTTCTCTATCATAGGATTAGCCCAAGCCAGTGCTTGTGAGGTTAATAACATAATTATACATAACACTTTGGACCGGTCAGAACGGTAATAATCAGCATGTACATCAAAAAACAGTATACATTGGTTCACAAATCCACGAAACTGACTACGGTCACCATTGAAACGGAATGGGGGTAACCTAGGCATACCGGCAGCTGATACGGACGTAGTGGGGCCGGCTTCCTGAGCCTCCACTCTGACTTGCAAGTCCTGTATAGCCGGACCCAGTACCTGGTGATCATGGCCCAGCTGTGCCTCCATATCTCTAAGTTTAGTCTGCACCACCTCCATCTCCTGCTGCAAGGAGTTAATCATAGAAAAGAGCTGATCTACTCCTCGTGTCTCAGTCATTGCCCCAGTGAAATCCTCTTGTGGCCTGAGTATAATGTAATACTATTGTATGTTTTGAGGATTTCGATAGCGTTAGGGCAATGACAGCCAGAGACGAGTTTGTGGTACAAGATGTTTATGATATGTAACCATGGTAGATACACAACGGAAATACACAGTATAACAAACACATGAAAATACCTTTCTGAAACGGAGCGAAGGGGATTCCCGGGGCCACGCACCAGACTCCCCCAGGGAGACCACCAGAGCGAACCCCTATACAGGGACTGTCCGGCAATCAACCCCGGAAGGCCTAAATGCGCCGCAGCCGGGACACAAGGGGCAAGCGGTAAAGTCCAGAAGTGTCCGTACGGGATGAAAGTCCAGAATGGTTATGAACCGGAAGAAACCGGGCAGACGTGCTGACCAAAGACGGCAGACGGAGTCCGGGCACAGTTTGAAGAAACCGGGTGTGGTCCAGAGTCGGTCGGTAGATTTTCAGGAGGATCCAAAGGTAATCAAGTAGCAGCAGCAGCAAAGCAGGAGCACACAGCAAGCAGTATACTCAGGCACTGGACTAGGCTTAGAGGCGGCCTTTTAAGCAGCTGGACAGGAAGTAGGGCAACAGAACATAAAACTCCATGTTAACCGAGGGCAAGCTCTTTCAAAAGAGGACTGGAAAACCCGGAAACCTGACAATGTGTGCATTCATGCACCACCCGGTACGCTACCCTTGCCAAATTGCTCACTCTAGATCCCCACACGATCCATGAAGCCGTTCCCCCGGTCACACCGCCTGCTGCCGGTTCCCACTCATCCCTGGGGGAGTTAGGCGAGTGGTATCGAGAGCTACATGTCGGCACTGATGATACCCCCATACACCACAAGGAAGGGGTATACCGGGTGGTACAGGAGTATGAGCGGGTTTTTAGCAAGCACCCTCTAGATTTTGGGCAGATTAAAGGGGTTCAACACCACATCCCTACCGGTACACACTCCCCTATTAAAGAGAGATACAGGCCTATTCCCCCTGCCCACTACCAATGCGCCAAAGACATGTTGAGGAACATGAAGGAGGCAGGGGTTATTAGGGACAGCTGTAGTCCCTGGGCCGCTCCGTTGGTGCTGGTTAAGAAGAAGGATGGCACCATGCGGATGTGTGTGGATTACCGGAAGATTAACCAGATAACGCATAAGGATGCTTACCCTCTGCCCCGCATCAAAGAGTCCCTGGCCTCGCTGAGAACCGCTAACTACTTCTCCACCCTTGACCTCACCAGCGGGTACTGGCAGGTGGCCGTGGCACCGGAAGACCGAGAGAAGACTGCCTATGGGACCGTTTTGCTGTACTTGGATGATGTGATTGTGTACTCACAGACGTATGAAGCCCACCTGGAGCACCTAGCCGAGGTGTTCGCGTCCCTTGCCAAGTATGGGATGAAGTTGAAGCCCTCAAAGTGTCATCTGCTGAAACCCAGAGTGCAGTACCTAGGACATGTGGTTGGTGCGGAAGGTGTCGCCCCCAACCCCGAGAAGATCACCGCCATCCAAGACTGGCCGAGACCGACCACAGTGAGGGAAGTGAGGCAGTTTCTGGGCCTGGTGGGATATTACCGTCGCTTCATTAAGGGGTACACAAAGATGGCTGCCCCCATGCAAGACCTCCTCGTAGGACAGACCAAGGGTGGTAGATCCCTAGTAGCCCCATTGGTGTGGGAAGAAAAGCATGAGGAATCCTTCCGCCAGCTGAGAACAGCCCTGACCGGAGAGGAACTCCTAGCGTACCCTGACTACAGCCGCCTGAGAACTACATCTCCTTCAAGCTTGAGCTCTTGGCACTGGTGTGGGCTATCACCGAGCGGTTCCGCCATTACCTGGCAGCAGCCAAGTTCACCGCGTACACAGACAATAACCTGCTGACCCATCTAGATACGGCCAAGCTGGGCGCGTTGGAGCAGCGGTGGGTGACCAGGTTAGCCAACTACGATTTCACCATCAAGTACCGGGCCGGCCGTACCAACGTCAATGCCAATGCACTCTCCCGGATGCCCCACCTGTCGGAAGAGGGGCCAGAGGATGATGACCTCGAAGAGATCGAGTTGCCTGCATTTCACCGGCCATTCACTGAGAAGGTGCACGTCTACCAACAACGGGTGAACCTGGATCCGCTGCCCCGACAGGACTGGCAGGAAGCTCAGGACCAGGCACCTGCTGTCCGCCTGGTCAAGACTCTAGTGGAACAGGGTTCTGCTGGGATAGACCCTGCTGCCCCTGCCGAAGCCCAACGTCTGTGGCAAGAATGGACCCGGCTATACCAACACCAGGGGAAGTTGTATCGCGAGCTGATTAATCCAAAGACTCACGAGAAGATCCGCCAGCTGGTGATTCCCCAGGCTAACGTGCCCACCGTCCTGCAAGCATACCATGATGGTGCAGTGCACTTCGGGTGGAAGAAGCTAGAGATGTTGTTAAGAGAGCGGTTCTATTGGAGTGGAATGCGGGAATCTGTGGAGGCCTGGTGCCGAGAATGTGGCCCTTGCGCATTGAGAAGGAAGGACGAGGCCAGCCAGAAGGCACCCCTACACCCGATCATTACACACCAACCGCTGGAGCTGGTTGCCCTTGACCATGTAAAGCTCACCCCCAGCCGAAGTGGGTACACCTACGCTCTGACCATCGTAGACCACTACTCGAGGTTCCTGGTGGTTGTCCCAGTTAAGGACTTAACCGGCCGCACCGCTGCTAAGGCTTTCCAGGCTTATTTCTGTTGACCGCATTGGTACCCGGAGAGGGTGCTTACCGACCAGGGTCCGGCCTTTGAAGCAGAGGTATTCCAGGAATTCTGCCAGTTGTACGGCTGCAAGAAAATCCGGACCACGCCTTACCACGCCCAAACCAATGGCATTTGTGAAAAGATGAACCACTTGGTCCTGGGCCTCCTCAAGACGTTACCACTGGAAGAGCGGAACCTGTGGCTGGAGAATCTACCTGACCTGGTCGATATGTACAACAACATGCCTTCCAGCTCTACGAAATGCACTCCAGCATACCTGATGAGAGCTCGTCCCGGCCGGCTACCAGTGGATCTGGAAATGGGCTTGGAAGCTTCAGAAGCACTCCTGTCGACAGCTGAATGGGACACTCGGCGGAGGACACAGTACCGACAGGTCCAGGAGTATGTTGAAAAGAACTTGTGCCGGAGTCGGGGACAACAGGAGCAGTGCTTCAACAAGAAGGCGCCTGCCGGTTCCTTCCAACCTGGGGATGTAGTGCTGAAGCGGAAAAGAAGGGCCCACAAGCTGGATGATCAATGGGAAAAAACCCCGTATGTAGTCCAGCCCACAGGATGGGAGAATGGGAAGGCCTACCAGATCAGCCGTGACCAGGGGGGGACTTTGGCCACGGTTTCCCGAGACCACCTGAAGAAGTGCCCACCAGCATTGAGAGTAGCGGATGAGGCTCCAGTTCCCAGTCCAGTGGAGAAGGAAAAAGAGTTAATCCACACCATGATGGGTGATTTTCCAGCAGACTGGCCTACACAGAACGGTGCGGTGATCCTTCCAGTGATACTGTTCCCACAACCCGTGGATGAAGAAATGATGGAAACGGTTAACCGCGAGCCAGTGCCCAGGGATGTACCTGTACCCAGCTCCCCTACGCCTCCGCCTGCCCCACATGATAGCAGGGAGGAGGAACTGACTGTTCCCTCTGCCCCACTGCCTGTCACCACTGACACCGGATCCCGAAGGTCCACTCGCCCCAACCTAGGTAGACCCCCACTTAGGTACAGGGAAACTACTCTTTAAAAGGGGGGGGCTTTATGTGTTGAGTGTACCAGTTTGAAAGTTTTAAATGATAAGTAAAGATGATCAACCAAAGAAGTTTACCTGATTGAACCGTGATTAAACCGGCCGTTGCCGGCAACTGTTGTCCCCGTAGGGACTGTGCAACCATTGCGTAAGGAACTGCTTACGGACAAGCCCGAGAACTTGCAGGGCAACCACAAACTTAGTGCAATGTAAATAAAAATGTTTGTTGGCTTGACACCGTTACCGCCTCCGGAGAGGCTGATTTGGGAGGATGGGCCTGGAGGAAAGGGATGGCCTAGGCCCGCCACTACCGTAACCGGTGGCGATCCTCCGGGGGTTCAGGGGTCCCCTTGGACGTGGGCCCCCTGAAAGAGACAGAACCCGCTCGGGCAACTTGGTGCTGGACTGGGGTCAAGGGGTGCTGCCCGCTTCTTAGGGGCAGCATCAGGGCCAGGTTGTTTGGGTGGGAGAAGAGCGGAAGCTGTACCGTTGTAAAATGTTTATGATGCTTTTACATGTTTTACCGTTTTATTCTTTTTCAGTTGTGAAAATAAAACCGGTGATGGACGGGCAGCCCGCGGACGGTCTGCATTTTACTATAGGGGAATGTGGCGCCCTGGACAAGCCAGGTCGTCACAGGTACTACACCAACACGCTCTACACTCCGGCTAGGCACACCGAAGCTAAACACAAATCCTAGTTGCCTTCCTCCAGGGGCTGATGTCCACACCAGGGGGTGGGCCAGGCGGTTGATCCCACCCACCGAGGAGTTCACAGTCCTGGAGGCGGGAAAAGGAGTCAGATTAGAGATCAGTTTTGGAGTTAGAGAAGTGAAGAGGAGAGGAGACTGACCGTGTCCGTGTGTGTGGCCCGGGCACTCAGCAAGGTTGGCAGACGGTGGTGACCTTCTGCAGGAGAGGCTGATTGGAGTGAACCGTACGGACCGGGGATGGGCGGTGGCCCGCCGGTACCAGATCGGGGAGTGAAGAGAAGCCAGCACCATCCGGCAGGGCCTACGGACCCCGACCAGGCTAGGAGTCGCCGTAAAACCGGTCAAATCCGTTAGCGACAGGAACCTCCAGGGTTTCCCAGCAGTCAAGACCCGATTGAAGGCAACAGCTCACACCGTAGAGGGAAGCACAGTCACCGCCAAGGCTACAGTTCCCAGGGCCAGAGCCTGCGGGCAAAAGGGGCTCCCTCAGCATCCATCCAAGCTGGGGAGCGGGTTACCGGTGGGAAGCCCGCTAGATTTTGGGGGAATAAAAGGGGTCCACCACCACATCCCCACAGGTGCACACCCACCCATCAAAGAGAGCTATAAGCCAATACCACCTTCACATTGCCAGTGTACCAAGGACATGTTGAGCAACATGAAGGCGGCTGGGGTTATCCGTGACAGTTGTAGCCTTTGGGCAGCTCTGTTGATCCTGTTAAAAAAGAAGGACGGCACCATTCCCCGTATTGAGGAATCGCTAGCTGCATTGAGAACTGCAAATTATTTTTCTACCCTTGATCTCACTAGTCACTATTGGCAAGTGTCCGTTGCTGAGGCAGACCGGGAGAAGACCGCCTTCGCCACCCCTATGGGTCTCTGCGAGTTCAAAAGCATGCCCTTCGAGCTGTGCAATGCGCCAGGAACCTTCCAGAGGCTGATGGAATGCTGCTTGGGACAAGATTTTAGGGTGTATAAAAAGGGAGATTAGATCCCGTGATCCCAACGTATTGTTACACCTCTATAAATCACTTGTAAGGCTACATCTGGAATATGGGAACCAGTTTTGGGCTCCACATTTTAATAAGGACATTCAGAAGTTAGAGTCAGTTCAAAGGTGGGCAACTAGACTACTACAAGGAATGGAAGGCCTCCCATATGATGACAAGTTGAAAAAGTTATTAAGTGATTATTGGCTGCAATGGGGCTTTCTGGCTGGTGCCAGCCTCTCTTCTTAGCACACAGGAACCACAATCCCTACACCATGCTTCAATGGATTCTCTCATCCCAGCCCAGTAAAGCTACATATTTTACACAGTCATAAGCAGCCAAAAGGGATCTATTCTATTCAATTGCAAATGATCTAGATAAGACTGAGAATAAGATACTGCACGGGACATAGCAGAGTTGGTCAAGTTGAGTGGAGATGAGTTTGCTATTTGGCACAGCTTTTTGCATCAATAAAGCAAGTAAAAGGTGTGAAAGATAAAAAAAAGGGTGAAAGTGTGAAAAGTGAATTGGCCAAATTGAGGTGCATATAAAGTTTTTGCTTTCTTTCAATTCACTAATGGGGCTCATTTGAATCAGGTGAATTGAGTTCTGCTTTTGGAAACTGGGTTAAGAAGGGGTGCACCGGTCCTGGAGGTACTGCAATACCAGGTCAATGCGTGGAGTGGACAGAGCAAGATTTTTTCCATCTCCTTGTTCTAAAAATCCATTTAATATATGGTCCCCAGAGAGGGGACGTATCAGATATTAAACTGATAAGAACAGATTTAATTTTTTTTTTTTTCTGTTTATCAGTAGGACTTCAAAATAACAAAGGTGATCGCCTCCCGTTGCCTGGGAACCGTCCAGGCACAAGAGGGCTATGTGTCACCAGAAGGCGCACACACTTCCTCAAGGCCGGCAGACGTGCAATCCCAGGCACCTTCCAGTACCGACCAAGGTAGCGTCCTCCGAAACTACACTTGATCTTAGCCAAAAGGCCGAGAAGCTATAACCCGAATTGGTTACGGCCTTGAGTGGCACCCTGGCCTATACCGGACACATCTTAGGGAGAGGGAGACAAACCCACGCCTACAGAAGACATTTTGTCACCCAAGCCAACCCTTGAAAAGGCTGTTTTGCAGAGCAAAAACAAGAAGAATGGTGCTTTTTGCAGCCGCCGCCCACTGCAATGAATCTGAATAACTCCTCCTTTTGGACACAAGCACCTCCCCTCCCCCTTGCAGTCTTTCCAATTCATGATACAAAAAGACGGACGGACAGGACAGGACAGGACAGGCTGCCTGACTTTCCGTCACTGCCACCCTTTGCCATCCTTGCCCGTAGAAAGCCCTTTCATCATCCCCAAACCCTAATCTTTTCCCTTCCCTTCCCAGATGCGTCTCACTCCCTTTCATTAGGAAGTGAGCGCAGCCTTTTCTCCGTTCTGCACATGCGCGACGTTAAACACAAATGCGCAGGCGTGCGTTCCATTACCCTCACTGCATTCCACTCCCATACAGGAAGTGGGCGCAGCTATTACTACGGTCGCACATAAAAGAACCCACGGCCACCACTGCACATAGCTGACTCCACCACAGGACACCCACTTCTACACCAACACAGGTAAGACAGGATCGGCACCTCTATGCTCCTGTTACAATCAGGCTCAGTCACCATGTGATAACGCTCTCAACTCTTTAGTTGCAGGCTCCCCTTGCTTCACCTCCACTGGCTGTGCTGCCATTTCCTCTCCCACCTGGAAGGTATACTTTATTCCACTATTTTCCTGTTTCTCTCTTCCCCCTTTTCCCATAACCTACTTTTATCTGCATTTGTGGGGTATCTATATGCTATTTACATCATAGTTTTATTCATTAATATGGAAGGGAAGAGTGCCCATGAGAGTGTTGAACTGCGGAGAGCAAGAGATTAAGCTGCTCCGATTTGCCACCATTGATAAGCTGTTCTCAGTAGATACACATGCTATCCAAACAGCAGCATCCACCATTGCTTCAGCCCACCCATTCAGTGACAGCTCACCAAGTCAGCCAGAGGAGTGGTGTAAGGAATTACACGTAGGCACTGACTCCACACCTTCACATCACAAGAAGGGGGTCTACAGGCTAGTGCAAGAATACGAGCAAGTCTTCAGCAAACATCCGCTAGACTTTTGAAGAATAAAAGGGGTCAAACACTACATCCCCACAAGTGCACACCCACCCATCAAAGAGAGATATAAGCCAAAACTACCTGCACATTACCAGTGTACCAAGGACATGTTGAGCAACATGAAGGAGGCTGGGGTTATCCGTGACAGTTGTAGCCTCTGGGCAGCTCCGTTGGTCCTGTTAAAGAAGAAGGACAGCACCACTCCCCTGTATTGAGGAATAGCTAGCTGCATTGAGAACTGCAAATTATTTTTCTACCCTTGATCTCACTAGTCGCTATTGGCAAGTGTCCGTTGCTGAGGCAGACCGGGAGAAGACCGCCTTTGCCACCCCGATGGGTCTCTGCGAGTTCAAAAGCATGCCCTTCGAGCTGTGCAATTTGCCAGGAACCTTCCAGAGGCTGATGGAATGCTGCTTGGGACACCGAAACTTTGAAACGGTACTGCTATACCTTTATGATGTTATTGTTTATTCTAAAGCAAACAAGATTTTAGGGTGTATAAAAAGGGAGATTAGATCCGGTGATCCCAACGTATTGTTACCCCTCTATAAATCACTTGTAAGGCCACATCTGGAATATGGGGTAAAGTCCTGAGCAGGTTGATAACCATTGGTTTGAGCATGGTAGGGTGTAGTGCGCATCTTCCTGCATCGGTAAAAGCTGCAGAAGTCCTTGAAGATTTCCGCTTCAAAGGCTGTGCCTTGATCTGTGAGGACTCTCTCTGAGTAGCCATGAGGTCTGCATAAGTGTGCTTGGAAGACCTTCGCTGCAGTATGGGCCATTAGATCTTTGACTTGTACCACAACCATAAATCTCGAGTAGTTGTCTACCATCGTAAGTGCATACGTGAGCTCGCCTCGATATTCTGCAACAAAACTCCCTTTTTCGATTTCAGTTTCAGCAAACACTCCTCTTCCTGTAGAAAATATTTATCATTACCTAAGACAGTCATTCTAATGCATGACAATATTAAGGCAATTTAGTTAAAACTTGTTTTAACTCACCTTTAAGGGGATTGATGTATTTCATGGTCAATCCAGGTTTGTCAGTGATGGCACTGACATAATGTATGGCGTCTTTTTCGGGCGTTATCCTTTGCCTTTTCATTGTGAAAATCCAGTTGCCTATATCAAAGCAAATTCTACTACTTGTAAAGTATGCAGAAAATGAAATGTAGAACATATAACATCAACTGCTTAGGAACGCATCATAGGTTAGTACTTAAAAGGATATTGTCATGTTCTAGTCATAATGCAAGCTGGACATTTTTCATGTTACCCTGTAATCGCCGGCCTGTTCTAATGCTCACAAGCCAAGATATAGGCTCAGCTGCTAAGGCTTCCCTCTGCCTTCTGAATGAAACTTGAATATGTCTGGGTCACTGTGTATATAGCAGGTGCTCAGAAAAAATAAGAGTCAATTCAATAGAAATAGCTCTGGCACACTATAGTGATCAATAACGTAAGAAAAGAACTCTTGGAATGCTGAAAATTCTTTATTTGTGCAAAAGGATAATTCATCCAACGTTTCGACCTTGTTTTTAGGTCTTTATCAAGGATAAAGTTATCTAAGATCATAAAGGGTTACAAAACCATATAAACACGTAATTAGTACATAGTACAACATAACAGTACAATATATTGCTACTTGAGAGTACAATGGGTCAAATGACCATGATGCACATACAAAAAATTTTTCCAAAGCCATAGTGAAAACATTTGTACTGAGGAAAGAAAATTTCCACATGACCTATCTGGAGAAACATTCTGGATCAAACAACCAAAAATAGTCAAGCAGGTAAATACACACCTATATGGATAACAGGATGATATGTGTTCAATTGTATAGCGTCATTGCCATTAAGGTACAAATGGAAAACTTGCAATCCTATATAGTGAAGGAAATGAACACATATCATATCAAAGAACACAGGAACATGGGTGTGAGAAAAACCTCAATGTTTATACTTTGTTCTTTATAATGGTGTGAACATGTATATGTCTCAGTACCTTATGCACTTGAGAATTCTAGTGAGTAGATCATGAAAGCCTATTTCAGAACTGGAATCGGTAAATAATTGTAGGTGGAATCTACATGAAAAGATGGTACAAGTGTTATCATGACTAGAGATGAGCGAACCGGTCGCGGTTCGGCTCGAGGTTGGTTCGCCGAACGGACCTCCCGTTCGAGTTCGGTTCGTCGAACGTTCGACGAACCGAACTCGAGCCAATAGGAAACAATGGCAGGCAATCACAAACACAGAAAAACACCTAGAAAACACCCTCAAAGGTGTCCTAAAGGTGACAAACAACTCAAACACATTGGAAAGTGACAAGGACATATACTCATGCGAAAACAAAACAGCTGGACAAGGAAAAAGAGGAGGACACACAGATATATGAGTATATGCAAGGAAACATCGATTCCATTAATGTGCAACTTGAGCCCTGCTCATTCTTGGCTTCCAATCTTGATAAATTGCCTGAGCTCGCCACGTACGTCTTGGGGATCTTGTCGTGTCCTGCAGCCAGCGTTCTCTCGGAACCTGTCTTCAGTGCTGCTGTGGGTCTGCTGGCAGATAAGCACACGTGTCTGTCCACTGACAATGTGGACATGGCTCTCAGAGGACTTTTCTTCCCCTGGGTCAGCCAGGGGACGGGAAAGGCACGCGTATTTTTGAGAGTGCTTCATGCAAAGCATCTTTTTCTTTTTCAAAAGGGAGCTCAACCGATGCCAGTCAAGTGGGGTGTGTGTGGCCCAGTGAGTGGAAACGAGGGAGACTGTGGTTGGAGTCCCCTCGCTGTGTCTCTAAAAGAACCAAGATGAACAAGTCATGGCTCTCAGAGGACTTTTCTTCCCCTGGGTCAGCCAGGGGACGGGAAAGGCACGCGTATTTTTGAGAGTGCTTCATGCAAAGCATCTTTTTCTTTTTCAAAAGGGAGCTCAACCGATGCCAGTCAAGTGGGGTGTGTGTGGCCCAGTGAGTGGAAACGAGGGAGACTGTGGTTGGAGTCCCCTCGCTGTGTCTCTAAAAGAACCAAGATGAACAAGTCATGGCTCTCAGAGGACTTTTCTTCCCCTGGGTCAGCCAGGGGACGGGAAAGGCACGCGTATTTTTGAGAGTGCTTCATGCAAAGCATCTTTTTCTTTTTCAAAAGGGAGCTCAACCGATGCCAGTCAAGTGGGGTGTGTGTGGCCCAGTGAGTGGAAACGAGGGAGACTGTGGTTGGAGTCCCCTCGCTGTGTCTCTAAAAGAACCAAGATGAACAAGTCATGGCTCTCAGAGGACTTTTCTTCCCCTGGGTCAGCCAGGGGACGGGAAAGGCACGCGTATTTTTGAGAGTGCTTCATGCAAAGCATCTTTTTCTTTTTCAAAAGGGAGCTCAACCGATGCCAGTCAAGTGGGGTGTGTGTGGCCCAGTGAGTGGCAACGAGGGAGACTGTGGTTGGAGTCCCCTCGCTGTGTCTCTAAAAGAACCAAGATGAACAAGTCATGGCTCTCAGAGGACTTTTCTTCCCCTGGGTCAGCCAGGGGACGGGAAAGGCACGCGTATTTTTGAGAGTGCTTCATGCAAAGCATCTTTTTCTTTTTCAAAAGGGAGCTCAACCGATGCCAGTCAAGTGGGGTGTGTGTGGCCCAGTGAGTGGAAACGAGGGAGACTGTGGTTGGAGTCCCCTCGCTGTGTCTCTAAAAGAACCAAGATGAACAAGTCATGGCTCTCAGAGGACTTTTCTTCCCCTGGGTCAGCCAGGGGACGGGAAAGGCACGCGTATTTTTGAGAGTGCTTCATGCAAAGCATCTTTTTCTTTTTCAAAAGGGAGCTCAACCGATGCCAGTCAAGTGGGGTGTGTGTGGCCCAGTGAGTGGCAACGAGGGAGACTGTGGTTGAAGTCCCCTCGCTGTGTCTCTAAAAGAACCAAGATGAACAAGTCATGGCTCTCAGAGGACTTTTCTTCCCCTGGGTCAGCCAGGGGACGGGAAAGGCACGCGTATTTTTGAGAGTGCTTCATGCAAAGCATCTTTTTCTTTTTCAAAAGGGAGCTCAACCGATGCCAGTCAAGTGGGGTGTGTGTGGCCCAGTGAGTGGCAACGAGGGAGACTGTGGTTGGAGTCCCCTCGCTGTGTCTCTAAAAGAACCAAGATGAACAAGTCATGGCTCTCAGAGGACTTTTCTTCCCCTGGGTCAGCCAGGGGACGGGAAAGGCACGCGTATTTTTGAGAGTGCTTCATGCAAAGCATCTTTTTCTTTTTCAAAAGGGAGCTCAACCGATGCCAGTCAAGTGGGGTGTGTGTGGCCCAGTGAGTGGCAACGAGGGAGACTGTGGTTGGAGTCCCCTCGCTGTGTCTCTAAAAGAACCAAGATGAACAAGTCATGGCTCTCAGAGGACTTTTCTTCCCCTGGGTCAGCCAGGGGACGGGAAAGGCACGCGTATTTTTGAGAGTGCTTCATGCAAAGCATCTTTTTCTTTTTCAAAAGGGAGCTCAACCGATGCCAGTCAAGTGGGGTGTGTGTGGCCCAGTGAGTGGCAACGAGGGAGACTGTGGTTGGAGTCCCCTCGCTGTGTCTCTAAAAGAACCAAGATGAACAAGTCATGGCTCTCAGAGGACTTTTCTTCCCCTGGGTCAGCCAGGGGACGGGAAAGGCACGCGTATTTTTGAGAGTGCTTCATGCAAAGCATCTTTTTCTTTTTCAAAAGGGAGCTCAACCGATGCCAGTCAAGTGGGGTGTGTGTGGCCCAGTGAGTGGCAACGAGGGAGACTGTGGTTGGAGTCCCCTCGCTGTGTCTCTAAAAGAACCAAGATGAACAAGTCATGGCTCTCAGAGGACTTTTCTTCCCCTGGGTCAGCCAGGGGACGGGAAAGGCACGCGTATTTTTGAGAGTGCTTCATGCAAAGCATCTTTTTCTTTTTCAAAAGGGAGCTCAACCGATGCCAGTCAAGTGGGGTGTGTGTGGCCCAGTGAGTGGCAACGAGGGAGACTGTGGTTGGAGTCCCCTCGCTGTGTCTCTAAAAGAACCAAGATGAACAAGTCATGGCTCTCAGAGGACTTTTCTTCCCCTGGGTCAGCCAGGGGACGGGAAAGGCACGCGTATTTTTGAGAGTGCTTCATGCAAAGCATCTTTTTCTTTTTCAAAAGGGAGCTCAACCGATGCCAGTCAAGTGGGGTGTGTGTGGCCCAGTGAGTGGCAACGAGGGAGACTGTGGTTGGAGTCCCCTCGCTGTGTCTCTAAAAGAACCAAGATGAACAAGTCATGGCTCTCAGAGGACTTTTCTTCCCCTGGGTCAGCCAGGGGACGGGAAAGGCACGCGTATTTTTGAGAGTGCTTCATGCAAAGCATCTTTTTCTTTTTCAAAAGGGAGCTCAACCGATGCCAGTCAAGTGGGGTGTGTGTGGCCCAGTGAGTGGAAACGAGGGAGACTGTGGTTGGAGTCCCCTCGCTGTGTCTCTAAAAGAACCAAGATGAACAAGTCATGGCTCTCAGAGGACTTTTCTTCCCCTGGGTCAGCCAGGGGACGGGAAAGGCACGCGTATTTTTGAGAGTGCTTCATGCAAAGCATCTTTTTCTTTTTCAAAAGGGAGCTCAACCGATGCCAGTCAAGTGGGGTGTGTGTGGCCCAGTGAGTGGAAACGAGGGAGACTGTGGTTGGAGTCCCCTCGCTGTGTCTCTAAAAGAACCAAGATGAACAAGTCATGGCTCTCAGAGGACTTTTCTTCCCCTGGGTCAGCCAGGGGACGGGAAAGGCACGCGTATTTTTGGGAGTGCTTCATGCAAAGCATCTTTTTCTTTTTCAAAAGGGAGCTCAACCGATGCCAGTCAAGTGGGGTGTGTGTGGCCCAGTGAGTGGCAACGAGGGAGACTGTGGTTGGAGTCCCCTCGCTGTGTCTCTAAAAGAACCAAGATGAACAAGTCATGGCTCTCAGAGGACTTTTCTTCCCCTGGGTCAGCCAGGGGACGGGAAAGGCACGCGTATTTTTGAGAGTGCTTCATGCAAAGCATCTTTTTCTTTTTCAAAAGGGAGCTCAACCGATGCCAGTCAAGTGGGGTGTGTGTGGCCCAGTGAGTGGCAACGAGGGAGACTGTGGTTGGAGTCCCCTCGCTGTGTCTCTAAAAGAACCAAGATGAACAAGTCATGGCTCTCAGAGGACTTTTCTTCCCCTGGGTCAGCCAGGGGACGGGAAAGGCACGCGTATTTTTGAGAGTGCTTCATGCAAAGCATCTTTTTCTTTTTCAAAAGGGAGCTCAACCGATGCCAGTCAAGTGGGGTGTGTGTGGCCCAGTGAGTGGCAACGAGGGAGACTGTGGTTGGAGTCCCCTCGCTGTGTCTCTAAAAGAACCAAGATGAACAAGTCATGGCTCTCAGAGGACTTTTCTTCCCCTGGGTCAGCCAGGGGACGGGAAAGGCACGCGTATTTTTGAGAGTGCTTCATGCAAAGCATCTTTTTCTTTTTCAAAAGGGAGCTCAACCGATGCCAGTCAAGTGGGGTGTGTGTGGCCCAGTGAGTGGCAACGAGGGAGACTGTGGTTGGAGTCCCCTCGCTGTGTTATACATGCTTTTAGAAGGGCATGACATGGCTTGGAGGTTGACTTTCATAAAATGCAAACTGTTGGCTACCAAAATGCTGCCTTTCCAACAACTGTGGTTATAGGCAATGAGGAACATACTGATGAAGATGAGACGCAGATACCCGATTGGGATGACAACTTAAATATTCGGTCAGGGCAAGAAGAGGCTCGGTCTGAGGGGGAGGGTAGTGCAAACACAACAATTGATGATGAAGTTCTAGATCCCACCTACTGTCAACCCCCAGTCAGGCACTCGAGGAGGTCAACAGAGGCGGTGGAGGAGGATGCAACCGACGACGAAATTACCTTGCGCCTTCCTGGACAGAGTCGGAGCACTGGTAGCACGTCTACAACTGCATCCTCAGCCACCACTCTGCCTATGAGCATTATTCGGGGTGCATCAACAGGTCGCATGGCCTCTAAGCCTTGCCTAGCCTGTTCCTTTTTTGACATAGAAAAAGATCGCCCAAATCATGTGATATGTAAAATTTGTCATGATTCTCTTAGTAGAGGTCAAAACCTCAGCAGTTTGACAACTTCTTCCATGAATCGTCACATGAATAAATATCATAGGTCCCGGTGGGAAGCTCACTGTGCTGCAATGCGGCCTAGCGGAGCGAACCATCCACCGCCCGCCCCTTCCAGTGCATCCGCGCGCTCTTCATCTTCTAGGACTGTGGGGACAGCTGTCACACCTGTTTTTCCACGCAAAACTTCCACCACTGTAACCGCAACAGGCAGTTTGCTTGGTAGGTCGTCAGTTGGTTTGGAAGGGGAAACAAGTGAGTGTGTACAGCTCTCTCAGACATCGATAGCACCTACGTTGGATGAAGGCAACATCATGTCTCCGCCTGCACTTTCCTCACAAACCTGCATTTTTCCAGGGACACCCTACTCAACACCGTCTACACACAGCAGCCAGATCTCTGTCCCTCAGATGTGGTCAAATAAAAGGCCACTTCCTCCGACCCATGACAAAGCTAAGAGGTTGACTCTATCCCTCTGTAAGCTGTTGGCTACCGAAATGCTGCCTTTCCGCCTAGTGGACACACAGGATTTTAGAGACCTTATGTCTGTCGCTGTGCCCCAGTACCAGATGCCTAGTCGCCACTACTTCTCTAAGAAAGGTGTGCCCGCGCTACACCAGCATGTCGCACACAACATCACCGCTTCCTTGAGAAACTCTGTGTGTGAACGGGTGCATTTCACCACCGATACTTGGACCAGTAAGCATGGACAGGGACGTTACATGTCGCTGACTGGGCACTCGGTAACTATGTTGATAGATGGTGAAGGGTCTGCTGCACAAGTCTTGCCGTCCCCACGACTTGTGTGTCAATCCTCTGTCTGTCCAAGTTCCGCCACTGCTTCTGCATCCTCCACCTCATCTGGGTCCTCCACCTCCGCCCCAAGCCTGCCTGGTCAGGCCACCAGCGTTCTCACTGCGCAGAAGGAATCACGCACCCCTCATTACTATGCTGGCAGCAGAGCGCAACGGCATCAGGCGGTCTTTAGCTTGACATGTCTTGGGAATAAGAGTCACACAGCTGAGGAGTTGTGGTCAGCTCTGCGGTCCGAGTTTAATAAATGGTTGTCTCCACTCAACCTGCAGCCTGGTAAGGCCGTGTGCGACAATGCTGCAAACCTGGGTGCGGCCCTTCGCCTGGGCAAGGTGACACACGTGCCTTGTATGGCTCACGTGTTGAACCTTGTTGTCCAGCAATTTTTAACACACTATCCCGGCCTAGATGGCCTTCTGACCAGGGCACGTAAACTGTCTGCAGTGCTCACTTCCGCCGTTCAACCGCCGCAGCTGAGCGACTTGCATCGCTCCAGAAGTCTTTCGGCCTGCCGGTTCATCGCCTGAAATGCGATGTGGCGACACGCTGGAATTCAACTCTCCACATGTTACAGCGACTGTGGCAGCACCGGCGAGCCCTGGTGCAATACGTCATGATGGGCCAACGAGATGCAGAAGTGGGGCAGATCACCCTGATGGAGTGATCTCAGATCAAGGACCTATGCACCGTTCTGCACACTTTCGACATGGCGACGAATATGTTTAGCGCTGACAATGCCATTATCAGCATGACGATTACAGTCATTTACATGCTGGAGCACACGCTAAACACTATTCGGAGTCAGGGGGTGGGACAACAGGAAGGGGAGGAACTACAGGAGGATTCATATGCGCAAGACACAACAACATCACCAAGGTCCAGACGTTCATCATCACCAACGCGGCAGGCATGGGACCATGGGGGACAGGGATCAACAAGGGCGCATGGTAGCAGGCGAGATGTTGAGGAAGGTGCAGGAGGACATGAAGATATGGAGGACGAACTGTCCATGGACATGGAAGACTCAGCGGATGAGGGAGACCTTGGTCAAAATTCAGTTGAAAGAGGTTGGGGGGAGATGTCAGAGGAAGAAAGAACGGTTAGCACCTCTATGCCACAAACACAGCGTGGACTTGGTCCGCATGGCTGCGCAAGACACATGAGTGCCTTCTTGTTGCACTACCTCCAACATGACCCTCGGATTGTCAAAATTAGAAGTGATGATGACTACTGGCTTGCCACACTATTAGATCCCCGGGACAAGTCCAAATTTTGTGACATAATTCCACCCATAGAAAGGGACGCACGTATGCTGGAGTATCAGCATAAGCTGTTACTCGATCTTAGCTCGGCTTTTACACCAAACAACCGTGCAGGTGAAGGGAGTGATTCTCCCAGTTGTAACTTGACAAACATGGGACGGCATCGTCATCTTCAACAGTCTACCCGTACCAGTAGGACCGTATCTGGTGCTGGTAACAGCAATTTTATGGAATATTTTCATAATTTTTTTAGACCCTCCTTTGCAAGGCCACCAGAGACAACAAGTCTGACACATAGTCAACGGATGGAGAGGATGATACAGGAGTATCTCGAAATGAACATCGATGCAATGACTTTGCAAATGGAGCCTTGCTCCTTTTGGGCTTCAAATCTAGAAAAATTGACAGAGCTCTCCAGTTACGCCTTGGAGATTTTGTCGTGTGCAGCTGCCAGCGTTGTCTCTGAACGTGTCTTCTTCAGTGCTGCTGGGTGTGTGCTGACAGATAAGCGCACGCGTCTGTCCAGTGACAATGTGGACACACTGACGTTCATCAAAATGAACAAGTCATGGATCCAGAAGGAATTTACTACCCCTGTGTCATCCTGGGGAGAGTAAATGCTTGTGGATTTGGAATGTGCTTGATGCAAATCAAAACATCCTGTTTGCAACTAGGGCACAAGTGCTGCCACTGATGGGGTGTCTGTGTGCCCAATGTTGGGAAAAAAGGTAGACTCCGCTTGGAGTAACCCTTGCTTGATGTGTTTTTTAAAAATGATACAAGATGAACAGATCTGAAGGCAAGATGAAGGCAACATCATGTCTCCGCCTGCACTTTTCTCACAAACCTGCATTTTTCCAGGGACACCCTACTCAACACCGTCTACAGACAGCAGCCAGATCTCTTTCCCTCAGATGTGGTCAAATAAAAGGCCACTTACTGCGACCCATGACAAAGCTAAGTGGTTGACTCTATCCCTCTGTAAGCTGTTGGCTACCGAAATGCTGCCTTTACGCGTAGTGGACACACAGGATTTTACAGACCTTATGTCTGTCGCTGTGCCCCAGTACCACATGCCCAATCACCACTGCTTCTCCAAGAAAAGCATGCCCGCGCTACACCAGCATGTCGCACACAACATCACCACTTCCTTGAGAAAATCTGTGTGCGACAGGGTGCATTTCAACACAGATACTTGGACCAGTAAGCATAGACAGGGTCATTACATGTCACTGACTGGGCACTGGCAAACTATGGTGAGAGATGGAGAAGGGTCTGCTGTACAAGTCTTGCCGTCCCCACGAGTTGTTTCAATCCTTGTTCTGTATGTAGAAGTTAATACACTGCTTCTGCCTCTTCAACCTCGTGTGGGTCCTCTACCTTGGCGCAAACCCTGTGTGGTCAGGCCACCCTTCCTTGCAACTGCGCACAAGGACTACCACACACCTCCTTACTATGCTGGCAGCAGAGCTCAATGCCATCAGGCGGTCAAAGCTTTACTTTGAAATGTATGGGAAATGTGAGTCACACCGCTATTACAGAGAATAGTAGTCAGGCAGGGTCAAAACATTAATTGAGGAACAGGAACAGAATGGGACGGCCAGGAAAGAATCAGAAAACAAGCAGAGTTGAAATGCGTATCGGCCAACAAGGTACATAAACAGCAAGCAGGAAAAGTAGTCAGGTAACAAGCACACAAAATCATAAAACTGAACTGGGGGTAAAATTAACCAGAGGTTCATAGCTATGTCTGGCAGTGGTCTGCAGACAGGATGGGCATAAAAAAGGGTGTGGTGTCTTCCCATTGGTTGTAGCTGAATGATGGTATTTCATCTGTGAGATACCCACCAGCTACATTCAGCCAGAGATTCTGCATCTGTCAAGGTAATGCAGCCCAGTGGGTGAGCATAACCTGCGTCCACCTGCGCCGCTGGCATCGACTACTCTCACATCATCAGCACTATTCATGAAAGGAACACGTTGTCACCTGGCAACCGGAGTACAAATTGACGGAGCGGACTACGTTGGTGACTTAACAGCCATGTGCGGCAATGATGCAAACCTGGCTGCGGGCCATCCTCAGGGCAATGTGACACACGTGCCTTTTAGGGCTCACGTGTTGAACCGAATTCGCCAGCAATTTTTAAAACACCATCACGGCCTACATGGCCTTGTGCAGTGGGCACGCTCGCTATGTGCTCACTTCCATCGTGCGCACACAGCAGCTCAACAACTTTCATCACTCCGGAAGTCTTAGAGTCTGGCAGTTAAACGCCGTAAATGCGATGTTTCGACACGCAGGAATTGGAATCTGCACATGTTGCAGCGTGTGTGGCAGCACCGCAGAGCCCTGCTGAAATACGGTAAGACATATAGCCTGGGATAACTTGATCCAGAGGTGGTGCAGATCACGCTGCTGGAGTGGTGTCAGATCAAGGACCTATGCACCCTGCTACACAGTTTTGAAATGTCGACGAAGATGTTTAGCACTGGCAATGTCATTCTCAGCGTGACAATTCTGGTCATCTACATGATGGAGCACACTGTAATTATTATTCTGAGTCAGGTGTTGGGACAAGAGGAAGGGGAGGAAGTACAGGAGGAGTCATATGCGGAAGGGATAACAAGATCTACGAGGTCCAGATGGTCAGCGGCACCTATGCGGCATTCATGGTGAGGGAGAGGGATTAACAAGGGCGCATAGTATCAGCAAAAAGTGTTGATGAAAGTGCAGGAGCCCATGAAGAAATGGAGGACGAACTGGCGATGGGCATGGAAGACTCAGCAGATGAGTGAGAGCTTGCTCACATTTCGGTTGTGCGAGGTTGTGGGTAGAGGGCAGAGGAAGGATGCACGATTCTCACCTCTCTGCCACCAACACACCAAGGACTTGGTCCTCCTGGATGCACAAGACACATGAGCGCCTTCTTGCTGCACTACCTACATGACCCTCGGATTGTATGAATTTGAACTAATCCTGAATACTGGGTTGCCACACTGTTAGATCCCCGGTACAAGACAAAATTTGGCGAACTAATTCCTGCCATAGAAATAGACGCACGTATACAGGAGTATCTGCAGAATGTGGTACGCAATCTTAGATCTACTTGTCCACTAAACACCAGTGCTGCACAGAGTGAATCTCAACGCTTTGTCATGGATAGGAGGAAATGGTCTTTTACTTGTCCACATCGGAGGGACCGAGGGATGGCTGCTGTGCTGAGATGGCGTTGAGTACGGTGTCCCTGCACAGTTGCACTTTTGGTCATATCCCAAAATGAGTTGAAAAAGGACAGATGCTGTTGGAAAGGGGAACAGGTGTGTTGGAAAGGGGAAAAAAGTTTTGGTCCGTGGATTTGGTGGTTAAGCAACTGTAACATTTGCTGAAGAAACAACATCTGTTACAGTGGGACTGGCAGATTTGGATAAAGTGGTATATAATCTGTGACCGCTATATAACGAAAATTAATAAGAAAAGAAAGAGAAAGGTATATATCCCCATCACCAGTCAGTGTCCACCGTGCTCCCAGTTGGAAAAGGAGAGGTTGGCAACTTGAAGGTTTGGTGGAGGATACAGAGCTGTGTGGCTATGAAACTAATAGTAGCCTGAACCGAGTTAGACGCCATTCGATCTGGAGACTGTGAGCCCTGTTAGCGTCACAGGGTCCACATGCCCACCCAGCCCAGGAACTCCCTGTTAACAACACAGGGGCCATTGAGTACGCTGACCGTGTGCGTAGGGGCCACACCTGTGGACAGCAGGCGCATCAGCAGCAGCAGGCCTGTTAATGCCACTGGGCTGCACAAGCAGGACTGTTAGGACAGGAGCTGGTCTTAACCGTTCTGCGTTACCAACTGTGGTGGTGGCCTGCATCCACCACCCGATCCCTGCCTACCTCTGGCCTAAAGCCGCAATGGGTTCAACACATGGAGGTGTGCTCTTTCGGAGCATAATAGAAGACTGCGCACCTCCTGGTTGGCTCCAGCCCCTTTTATAACCTGGGTCCGCCCCAAACCAGGGTGAACCACAATGCACCTCCTGGAGACAAAAGTAGAGTGACACGTCATGAGTGGCATAACTAGCGTCCTATTTGGAAACGCAACTTCAATGATGACCTCATGGCTGCCATGACCCAAACACCTCACCAGTCATCGTCTGAGCATCAATAATGCGGTGACAAGTCATAGGTGTGGGCCTCTGCAAGCCATTTGGGAGGACACCTGATGCCCTGTGGTCTATATGGGACCCCCACATCAGGGCCAGGGCCAAAGAGTTCATTACCGGACCTAGTCTCTGATGCAGGAAGTGCCTGAGCATGCTCAGTAGCATGAAATACAGTCTCTGAAAAAAGACTATCAGCTTTAGCATGGTGTCTATGCCCAAAACAGGACTTAGACCCGGCACGGAATGCAAGCACCTGTGCAAAGAGGCTTTTCACACTTAGTGTGGGAGCATGCGCTGTATCCCGAAATGAAAACTTAGCGTCAGGAATGGCACAGTCAGGCTGAGCATACTCACTAGGCGAAACACTGTAATTATGCTGCAGCTGGGGTACATCGGCACACGCATGCGCACTAGCTGCCTCTCCACACTTAGACGTGGAGGGGAAATTTGTCTTGGAGATGCTGTCTATGAAAAGAAGGAAAAGCTAAAGGAAGCCTGACTTTCTATCCCTCCGAATTATGAAATGCAGCAATGAATTCCATGAGTTTGCTATAACATTAGCGTAGCAAAATGTGCATGAGGGTGTGATGTAGAGGTGCTAGAAATAGCTTGTCACCAGTGGGGCACTAATGGAATACAACAGCCAGTTCTATGATGCCACAAAATGGCAGTATTTTGTGCTATCATTATAGCTTATTAAAAACAGAGCACGAGGTTGTCATGCAGAGGTGCTGCACATAGATTTGCAGTAGTGTGAATTGACAAAAGTACAATAGCCACGTTTAGGATACAACTAGGTACAGTGAGTGTTTGCTAGTAAAATTGCTTAGTTTAAAAAAGTTGTAGTGTGCAATGCAGGCAGACGTGCTATGCAAATGTCTTTGCACTAGTGGGACTATAGCAAAGTCCAATAGCCACGTATAGGATGCCACTAGGTACACTGAGTGTGTGCTAGTATAATGGCTTCGTTATAATTTGTTGGAGTGTGCAACGCAGGCAGATGCGCTCTGCAAATATCTTGGCACTAGTGGGACTATAGCAAAGTCCAATAGCCACGTATAGGATGCCACTAGGTACACTGTGTGTTTGCTAGTATAATGGATGAGTTTAAAAAAGATAGAGTGTGCAATGCAGGCAGACGTGCTGCAAATAACGTTCCAATACTGTGAATTGACAAAAGTACAATAGCCACGTTTAGGATACAACTAGGTACAGTGAGTGTTTGCTAGTATAATGGCTTCGTTATAATTAGTTGGAGTGTGCAACGCAGGCAGATGCGCTCTGCAAATGTCTTGGCACTAGTGGGACTATAGCAAAGTCCAATAGCCACGTATAGGATGCCACTAGGTACACTGACTGTTTGGTAGTATAATGGCTGAGTTTAAAAAAGTTAGAGTGTGCAATGCAGGCAGACGTGCTGCAAATAACGTTCCAATACTGTGAATTGACAAAAGTACAATAGCCACGTTTAGGATACAACTAGGTACAGTGAGTGTTTGCTAGTATAATGGCTGAGTTTAAAAAAGTTAGAGTGTGCAATGCAGGCAGACGTGCTGCAAATAACGTTCCAATACTGTGAATTGACAAAAGTACAATAGCCACGTTTAGGATGCCACTAGGTACACTGACTGTTTGCTAGTATAATGGCTGAGTTTAAAAAAGTTAGAGTGTGCAATGCAGGCAGACGTGCTGCAAATAACGTTCCAATACTGTGAATTGACAAAAGTACAATAGCCACGTATAGGATGCCACTAGGTACACTGACTGTTTGCTAGTATAATGGCTGAGTTTAAAAAAGTTAGAGTGTGCAATGCAGGCAGACGTGCTGCAAATAACGTTCCAATACTGTGAATTGACAAAAGTACAATAGCCACGTTTAGGATGCCACTAGGTACACTGACTGTTTGCTAGTATAATGGCTGAGTTTAAAAAAGTTAGAGTGTGCAATGCAGGCAGACGTGCTGCAAATAACGTTCCAATACTGTGAATTGACAAAAGTACAATAGCCACGTTTAGGATGCCACTAGGTACACTGACTGTTTGGTAGTATAATGGCTGAGTTTAAAAAAGTTAGAGTGTGCAATGCAGGCAGACGTGCTGCAAATAACGTTCCAATACTGTGAATTGACAAAAGTACAATAGCCACGTTTAGGATACAACTAGGTACAGTGAGTGTTTGCTAGTATAATGGCTGAGTTTAAAAAAGTTAGAGTGTGCAATGCAGGCAGACGTGCTGCAAATAACGTTCCAATACTGTGAATTGACAAAAGTACAATAGCCACGTTTAGGATGCCACTAGGTACAGTGAGTGTTTGCTAGTATAATGGCTGAGTTTAAAAAAGTTAGAGTGTGCAATGCAGGCAGACGTGCTGCAAATAACGTTCCAATACTGTGAATTGACAAAAGTACAATAGCCACGTTTAGGATGCCACTAGGTACACTGACTGTTTGCTAGTATAATGGCTGAGTTTAAAAAAGTTAGAGTGTGCAATGCAGGCAGACGTGCTGCAAATAACGTTCCAATACTGTGAATTGACAAAAGTACAATAGCCACGTTTAGGATGCCACTAGGTACACTGACTGTTTGGTAGTATAATGGCTGAGTTTAAAAAAGTTAGAGTGTGCAATGCAGGCAGACGTGCTGCAAATAACGTTCCAATACTGTGAATTGACAAAAGTATAATAGCCACGTTTAGGATGCCACTAGGTACACTGACTGTTTGGTAGTATAATGGCTGAGTTTAAAAAAGTTAGAGTGTGCAATGCAGGCAGACGTGCTGCAAATAACGTTCCAATACTGTGAATTGACAAAAGTACAATAGCCACGTTTAGGATACAACTAGGTACAGTGAGTGTTTGCTAGTATAATGGCTGAGTTTAAAAAAAGTTAGAGTGTGCAATGCAGGCAGACGTGCTGCAAATAACGTTCCAATACTGTGAATTGACAAAAGTACAATAGCCACGTTTAGGATACATCTAGGTACAGTGAGTGTTTGCTAGTATAACGGCTGAGTTTAAAAAAGTTAGAGTGTGCAATGCAGGCAGACGTGCTGCAAATAACGTTCCAATACTGTGAATTGACAAAAGTACAATAGCCACGTTTAGGATGCCACTAGGTACAGTGAGTGTTTGCTAGTATAATGGCTGAGTTTAAAAAAGTTAGAGTGTGCAATGCAGGCAGACGTGCTGCAAATAACGTTCTAATACTGTGAATTGACAAAAGTACAATAGCCACGTTTAGGATGCCACTAGGTACAGTGAGTGTTTGCTAGTATAATGGCTGAGTTTAAAAAAGTTAGAGTGTGCAATGCAGGCAGACGTGCTGCAAATAACGTTCCAATACTGTGAATTGACAAAAGTACAATAGCCACGTTTAGGATGCCACTAGGTACACTGACTGTTTGCTAGTATAATGGCTGAGTTTAAAAAACTTGGAGTGTGCAATGCAGGCAGATGTGCTCTGCAAATGTCTTGGCACTAGTGGGACTATAGCAAAGTCCAATAGCCACGTATAGGATGCCACTAGGTACACTGAGTGTGTGCTAGTATAATGGCTTCGTTATAATTTGTTGGAGTGTGCAACGCAGGCAGATGCGCTCTGCAAATGTCTTGGCACTAGTGGGACTATAGCAAAGTCCAATAGCCACGTATAGGATGCCACTAGGTACACTGAGTGTTTGCTAGTATAATGGCTTCGTTATAATTAGTTGGAGTGTGCAACGCAGGCAGATGCGCTCTGCAAATGTCTTGGCACTAGTGGGACTATAGCAAAGTCCAATAGCCACGTATAGGATGCCACTAGGTACACTGAGTGTTTGCTAGTATAATGGCTGAGTTTAAAAAACTTGGAGTGTGCAATGCAGGCAGATGTGCTCTGCTAATGTCTTTGCACTAGTGGGACTATAGCAAAGTCCAATAGCCACGTATAGGATGCCACTAGGTACACTGAGTGTGTGGTAGTATAATGGCTTAGTTATAATTCGTTGGAGTGTGCAACGCAGGCAGACGTGCTGCAAATGTCTTGGCACTAGTGGGACTATAGCAAAGTCCAATAGCCACGTATAGGATGCCACTAGGTACACTGAGTGTTTGCTAGTATAATGGCTTCGTTATAATATGTTGGAGTGTGCAACGCAGGCAGATGCGCTCTGCAAATGTCTTGGCCCTAGTGGGACTATAGCAAAGTCCAATAGCCACGTATAGGATGCCACTAGGTACACTGAGTGTTTGCTAGTATAATGGCTGAGTTTAAAAAACTTGGAGTGTGCAATGCAGGCAGATGTGCTCTGCTAATGTCTTTGCACTAGTGGGACTATAGCAAAGTCCAATAGCCACGTATAGGATGTCACTAGGTACACTGAGTGTTTGCTAGTAAAATTGCTTAGTTTAAAAAACTTGGAGTGTGCAATGCAGGCAGATGTGCTCTGCAAATGTCTTTGCACTAGTGGGACTATAGCAAAGTCCAATAGCCACAGATAGGATGCCACTAGGTACACTGAGTGTTTGCTAGTATAATGGCTTACTTAGAATGAGTTGGAGTGTGCAGAGGACAAGAGGGTACAGTGGCAGGATTGTGGTGCTCTGGGTAGAGGAATGGAAGCCTGCCTTTCTATTCCCTCCTAATGGTGAAATGCAGGGAGGAAATCCCTGACCTGGGCTACACAGACGCTGTTGCTGTTTGCAGGACCTGTCACCTATGGCTCTCTGACCCTGCCGGTACGAGCCCTTAAAAGGACTGCTAGAATGTGCTCTCCCTAAGCTGTCTAACGCTGTGTATGCAGCGCATACAGCTGTATCGGCGATAGGACAAAGGACGGATCTGCGACAGTGATGTCTGACACCAAAGACGCAGAAGGCAGATAATGGCGATCGTGAAGAAAATGTCCGGTTTTATAATGCAGGGACATGTGACATGCAGATCCTATCACACATGCCGTTGCTTCTCTGCCTCAAAGTCCACTTAGGTGTGTGTGTGTCTGTGATTGGCTGACATGCTGGCCAGCCCCACAAGACGCGCGCGCTTAGGGAAGGAAGACAAGAAAAAAAAAAAAAAAATGGCGATCGCCATTATAGAAACAGCAGTGATCTGAAGGCGCTGTTCACGCACACTATACACTGAAATGTGATAATAGTTTGATTCACAGAGTGACTTACACTATTACAGCAGAAACCAAGCTAAGATTTAGCTGTTTTTTGGCTGCTAGAACCGTTCTCGAACGTTTCTAGAACTATCGAGCTTTTGCAAAAAGCTCGAGTTCTAGTTCGATCTAGAACATGCCCCAAAATCACTCGAGCCTAGAACTGGAGAACCACGAACCACGAACCGCGCTCAACTCTAATCATGACACGTGGGCTATAACACAATAGACCGTGTGACAAAGAAGAAAGGAGAGAAAGAAGAGGAAGAAAATGCAACTACCTGTAACATTACGTGATAGTCACTGGTAAGTATCACTTGACAATTCAAGTGAAAAAGGATTCCTTTATTAAAGGGTTCTCAGTCGCCTCAGGATCATGAAATACTAGGGTAAATGATATGAGAATGGGTAAGAAGCACCACTAAAGGAATTATGAGATGCAGGACATATATCTATAAACCCCTGAACTACATGATAGAAATAAAAAGAAGAAAAAAGAAAAAAAAGAAGAAAGAAGAAGAACACATAGAATGCGGAAAGAGAATGGGTACAACTACCTGAGTTACTGCAGGGAGGCCCCTGGTTGGTATTGTGAGGGTTAGTGGAATTCCTTCACTGAAGGGTTCTCAGTTGCCTCAGGTTCGTGAAAAATGCTATAGACAAATAATGCCCGGAGAAAAGGGGTTCATATACAGCGAATAATGGTAATACAAGGTACATGTGTCACATGTAATAGTATATATATATATATTGTACTAAGCTCTACACCAGAAATAGAAAGTAGTCCCTCTGCCTTCTGTCTAGGTGCCCTGAGTTATGTCCTGTAAACTGTCACAGGGACCCAGACACACATGTGTAGTAGGGGAATATCCCTGCTGAGATGCCAGTGCTAGAGCACTCGTTTGCTGTGGAGTTGAACGCTATGTGAGCAGTTCTTACCTTCAATGAGCAGAAGTCTCTTTTTTCAGATTTCAATATCTCTGTGGGTATCTGGCAGAAATATGGAATACTCTTTACTGCTAAGACCCTGTACACCACTCCCACTAAAGGGGGCTTTACACGCTGCGACATCGCTAATGCGGAGTCGTTGGGGTCACGGAATTTGTGACGCACATCCGGCCGCATTAGCGATGTTGCTGCGTGTGACACCGATGAGCGATTTTGCATCGCTGCAAAAACGTGCAAAATCGCTCATCGGTGACATGGGTCTCCATTCTCGATTATCGTTACTGCAGCAGTAACGATGTAGTTCGTCGCTCCTGCGGCAGCACACATCGCTCCGTGTGACACCGCAGAAACGAGGAACCTCTCCTTACCTGCCTCCCAGCCGCTATGAGGAAGGAAGGAGGTGGGCGGGATGTTCCGGCCACTCATCTCCGCCCCTCCGCTGCTATTGGGCGGTCGCTCAGTGACGTCGCTGTGACGCCGCACGGACCGCCCCCTTAGAAAGGAGGCGGTTCGCCGGTCACAGCGACGTCGCCGGGCAGGTAAGTATGTGTGACGGGTCTGGTCGGTGTTGTGCAGCATGGGCAGCGATTTGCCCGTGTCGCGCAACAGATGGGGGCGGGTATCCACACTAGCGATATCGGGACCGATATCGCAGTGTGTAAAGTAGCCTTTAATAAACTGTGTAAAGGATTTTAAGTAAAAATCCACAATAAACCAGCGCTAGATGGGTTTTTATAATTTTATTAATAGACCACAAATAAAAAATTTTTTGCTATCCTTGTTTCAAGACAGAGTATTTGATAATATACAATACACTGATTATTACTAAAACCAAGGACCACATAAAACAAGGACCACATAAAATAAAAAATGAAAGTAATGAGAATAAAATTCTTTTGTATAACCAATTAACTTCGAGGTGATACAATATTCACATTGATTTAGTTTTACCAGTCTAATGTAATGCCCCGGCCGGTGGCATATATTTTGTTTGGTTAATAATTTAGACTTATACAATGAAAGATGTACTATACCACCCCTGGCTAACTTACAAGTTTTAAGTTGTACAATATAAGTTTGCGACGTTATATTCGCCCCCAGGGCCTGGGGGAATAAACCTCACAACAACTTGACCGCAAAAAACACCCCGGATTTCTCCGTTGATTAGGCTGGAACCGCTATGTACAGGATTGACCTGTTAGACTTCCAGAGCGGACGTTTTGAGGCCAGTGGCCGCGACTAGTGCTGGCTCTGGGGGAGATGTATGGTTACCGACATCCCTCTTTACAGAGCCTTTATAACACTTCACAAGGCCACAAACCAGCCGGTCCCGTATTCTCCCAAATGTACTTTCGAAATCAAGCAGTACGAAGCCACTGAAAGCACCAAGATGTTGGCTGCGGACAACAATAAGATCAGCGGTAACTACTCAGCCTCTCCAGCGGGCAGTCCAGACCGTATCCAGTGTCAGCTGACTGATTCCACACAGGAGGAAGTTGCTTGGCAGGTTAGCACCACACAAGGCTCCGATCCGCTTCCAAACGAGCAATGCAGAACCGCTGGAGGTACCAATGTATCCTGGTTGCAGACAAAGGAAATGTCAGCGGTAACCTCTCAACCTCTCCAGCAGGCAATCCGTACCGTGTCCAGTGGAAGCCGGTTGATTCCACACGAGGGAGAGATTACTTGGCAGGTTATCAACGCACAGGTGAGGTAGGCTAAAAAAAAGAAAACTGATCCGACGCGCGTTTCGGGGGCGTGTAACGGCCCCCTTCCTCAAGGATAACTCAGCTGTTGCCTAGAGCACTATTTATGCATATATTTAATTGGTTATAATTTGCATAAAATTAAACAATGTTTAAATTCAACCAACATTCAATGACCACTACATATATCAATTTGTGAAAGACCGTTCATAATAGCCATATAATATAATTATGTGCAAAGGTTTTTCTAAAGGTTTTTCTAAAAATATATAGCCTTGCTTGTATCATCATATACTGGGAAGACAATGTGTATATATGCATATGCTTTTTTTCAACAATAAATTTAACAAAAGGACATCATAAAGGTGTAATATAAATTTGCTATAATATGAAAAGCCCCTTATATCTACATCAACCTTGGGCAAGTGAAGCACCAATTTTAATATATATTATGCATATATATACACATATATCTCCATGACAATCGCTTTTTTTTTTTTTTTTTTTTTTTCCTTCTCTCCGTATTATTATCAGTACCTATTACTCCTCTACCTATAAAAATATAAATTAATTAAAAGCAAACAGTTCTATATCATTATTGAGTCCATATGGTTTCAAGGTGTTCAATTCAAAAATCCATTGGCTTTCTGCTCGTGACATTTTTTTAATGAAATCGCCACCTCTCCAATCCTTAGTTATTTTTTGTACGCCCCATACTTGGGATCCTTTAAAGGACCCTCCATGTTTTAACACATAATGTCTGGATAGGGGGTGCTTAGTACATTTATTTTTAACACTTCTAATGTGCTCACCCACCCTTTTCCATAGGGGTCTAATAGTTCTCCCAATGTATTTTTTCTGACAGGGACATTGAATGCAATATACTACTCCCTTTGATTGACATGTAATAAATTCTCTAATCATGACTTCTGACTGCCCCTGTAAGAAGGATTTCCGTGAAATATTTTTTGTATTCTTACATACTATACAGCTTTTGCATGGAAAAAAACCTTTCAGGCCAAATAATCCTCCCTTATTAGGTGCTGTAAGATTACGTATGGTGGGTGCCACTAAATTGCCAATATTGTTTGCCTTCCTATATATGAATATAACGTCGCAAACTTATATTGTACAACTTAAAACTTGTAAGTTAGCCAGGGGTGGTATAGTACATCTTTCATTGTATAAGTCTAAATTATTAACCAAACAAAATATATGCCACCGGCCGGGGCATTACATTAGACTGGTAAAACTAAATCAATGTGAATATTGTATCACCTCGAAGTTAATTGGTTATACAAAAGAATTTTATTCTCATTACTTTCATTTTTTATTTTATGTGGTCCTTGTTTTATGTGGTCCTTGGTTTTAGTAATAATCAGTGTATTGTATATTATCAAATACTCTGTCTTGAAACAAGGATAGCAAAAAATGTTTTATTTGTGGTCTATTAATAAAATTATAAAAACCCATCTAGCGCTGGTTTATTGTGGATTTTTACTTAAAATCCTTTACACAGTTTATTAAAGGCTACTTTACACACTGCGATATCGGTCCCGATATCGCTAGTGTGGATACCCGCCCCCATCTGTTGCGCGACACGGGCAAATCGCTGCCCATGCTGCACAACACCGACCAGACCCGTCACACATACTTACCTGCCAGGCGACGTCGCTGTGACCGGCGAACCGCCTCCTTTCTAAGGGGGCGGTCCGTGCGGCGTCACAGCGACGTCACTGAGCGACCGCCCAATAGCAGCGGAGGGGCGGAGATGAGTGGCCGGAACATCCCGCCCACCTCCTTCCTTCCTCATAGCGGCTGGGAGGCAGGTAAGGAGAGGTTCCTCGTTTCTGCGGTGTCACACGGAGCGATGTGTGCTGCCGCAGGAGCGACGAACTACATCGTTACTGCTGCAGTAACGATAATCGAGAATGGAGACCCATGTCACCGATGAGCGATTTTGCACGTTTTTGCAGCGATGCAAAATCGCTCATCGGTGTCACACGCAGCAACATCGCTAATGCGGCCGGATGTGCGTCACAAATTCCGTGACCCCAACGACTCCGCATTAGCGATGTCGCAGCGTGTAAAGCCCCCTTTAGTGGGAGTGGTGTACAGGGTCTTAGCAGTAAAGAGTATTCTATATTTCTGCCAGATACCCACAGAGATATTGAAATCTGAAAAAAGAGACTTCTGCTCATTGAAGGTAAGAACTGCTCACATAGCGTTCAACTCCACAGCAAACGAGTGCTCTAGCACTGGCATCTCAGCAGGGATATTCCCCTACTACACATGTGTGTCTGGGTCCCTGTGACAGTTTACAGGACATAACTCAGGGCACCTAGACAGAAGGCAGAGGGACTACTTTCTATTTCTGTTGTAGAGCTTAGTACAATATATATATATATACTATTACATGTGACACATGTACCTTGTATTACCATTATTCGCTGTATATGAACCCCTTTTCTCCGGGCATTATTTGTCTATAGCATTTTTCACGAACCTGAGGCAACTGAGAACCCTTCAGTGAAGGAATTCCACTAACCCTCACAATACCAACCAGGGGCCTCCCTGCAGTAACTCAGGTAGTTGTACCCATTCTCTTTCCGCATTCTATGTGTTCTTCTTCTTTCTTCTTTTTTTTCTTTTTTCTTCTTTTTATTTCTATCATGTAGTTCAGGGGTTTATAGATATATGTCCTGCATCTCATATTTCCTTTAGTGGTGCTTCTTACCCATTCTCATATCATTTACCCTAGTATTTCATGATCCTGAGGCGACTGAGAACCCTTTAATAAAGGAATCCTTTTTCACCTGAATTGTCAAGTGATACTTACCAGTGACTATCACGTAATGTTACAGGTAGTTGCATTTTCTTCCTCTTCTTTCTCTCCTTTCTTCTTTGTCACACGGTCCAGACTGCCAGGACCCAACTACCACCATTTTTCCCCCCTAGAAAGACACGACACCGTTCTCTTATAAATTAAAATACTTTTATTTGAATTTTCCATTTTGGAGAGAGGCATGGAGAAAAAACCACTCTCATCTTTTGGCATAAAATTTGGTCGCAGCTTTAAACCAGGCATTAACTTGCCAACATCACGGGGTTCAGGTAAATGTACCGCCTTCCGGCCGTCCGGCGCGGGTATTTCACCACCACTTTTTCTACCCCTTCCGCTGCTGCGACTTAAACACAGAAAACTCAATCAACTTGGAAAACAAAAAGGGAGGGAGGGTGGGAAAACAGGTCCGGGTCCTGCAGCCGAGAGGCTGGAAGCTGGGCAGCACGGTGATATGTATCCAGGAGGCGGGGCTTAGGCCAGTCACACCACAGGAGGCGGGGGCGGCAGGTCAGTGTCTTTCTAGGGGGAGACCTCTATTTAAACATGCATAGGGGCCAGCAGTCAGGGGGCAGCATCTCAAGTTTCTGGCTGCAGTGCCCCTCAGACTGCCAGGACCCAACTACCACCATTTTTCCCCCCTAGAAAGACACGACACCGTTCTCTTATAAATTAAAATACTTTTATTTGAATTTTCCATTTTGGAGAGAGGCATGGAGAAAAAACCACTCTCATCTTTTGGCATAAAATTTGGTCGCAGCTTTAAACCAGGCATTAACTTGCCAACATCACGGGGTTCAGGTAAATGTACCGCCTTCCGGCCGTCCGGCGCGGGTATTTCACCACCACTTTTTCTACCCCTTCCGCCAAGGAGCAGCACCGCGCCAGCAAGCTGCGACCCCCCCCAAAAACTGAAATACCTGAGCCGTCCCAGGCATTTCCGAAACCACCATATCCATAACATCATCATTTTGGGGTGTACCCATCCGAGCTTAAGGACAGCCAAATATTGCCTTCCAGCTGGCGGTGCCAGACCAACAACCTCTTTTTTTTTTTTTTTTTTTTTTTTAAAAAACACTTTATTAACAGCACAACTTGGGTAGGCCCTGATCGACCATGCGCCAGGAGAGATCCTTATCACATTCTTCCATAGCTCCAAGCCACCTGGGCCAGAGGGTAACCTTCGACCGGATCGTTGTAACACTCCACACTAAAACAGGGAAACTTGTACCTCTCTGACCGGATAAGGGTAAGAGGCCTAGCTAGACGGCCTTGGACCAGCTACTTGAAGCCTATGTGTATCACCAAGTCGGTTGTAGAAAAGAGAGCTCACGCAATCTTGATCGCCTCTGATAGACCCACAGCTGAGCCAAGCTCCAGCAACCTTTCCAATTACTTTCACTGTAACAGGAACCAAGAACCGACCACCAAGGCGAAGAGGCGAAGATCCGCTCTCCTCGCAGACAACATACATGGAAGTAACCTCGGACCCAATCACTGGGCCGACTTGGATCTGAAAGGCAAAAACACTGTCAGAACAGGGAATTCTCGTAACCATCAAACACCTCGTCTCTCCAAGGTGGTACTGACAAAAAGACAAAAACCCACAAAAATTTTTTTTTTTTTTTTTTTTTTTTGGATAAACAAATCACAATCATGTCATTTTACATTAGCCCTGTACACTGTTCTGAATCTCCTTACGTGTCGAATAAAACCCGATTTCAAAAAACCAACTCCGACCTGACGTCCCTCATAATGCATTTCCATTGTCGTTACCTGATCCACTGAAAACTGTGCTCATGTATGCTGGCTCCTGAAGCCTTGTAGCACCCCAACTCTGGGAGAGTACGTGCCGGGTACCACGGCTGGCAAACACCAAAATAACGAGTAACCGTCGCATTACCAACCAAAAACCAGCCCACAAAATGGAGGACCAACTACGTAACGCTAAAATGAAGGGCCGTCGTCATGGGTAAAAACTGGTCCCATACACCCGCTCGCCTAAGAGACATAAACGACAACGTCGGGACACCCGCCGAGTGAGGGAAAAAGATCCAAAATATCAATGTATAGATTTGCAATGGGGCGAACAATCCAAACCCCCACTTTTTTCTTTTTTTTTTTTTTTTTTTTTTTTTTTAAAACAAAACAAACAATCTTCGGCTAAAAAAGAATAGGCCTACTGTGCTCCACTCGCTTACCATAATCATCCAACCCTTCAATACCTTTCACCCCACAAGACCCTCATCGCTTCAGTACCGTTCCGCAATTTAAAAATGGGAAGACCGACCTCGTAACAGTTTGCTTGCAACCGAAATTGGTGCACATTCGCTGAATACTGCAGGGTGTGTATTACTAGAGGGTGGCTTGTAAAATCGTCACGCACATCAACCACCAGAGCAACACCCGCTGAATAACGTACCATCGAACCGTCAGGTCAATGCAAAATGGAGGCCCGGATCATAGGCCTAACTTCACCGAGCACCCCACCATCTAGCTGAGAACTCCAACCTTGATCCTGCTGGTGGGTTGAGTTACCAAAATACCTGAGATTGGGATTGCAATAAGGTGCCCGATACTAACCCGGAACCCAGATGCCTGTTTTGCCTTCAACCCTGCGTTGACCCATAATCATTCCAAGCCACAAAAACCTAATCAGCCTGATTACTTATTCGAGGAAAGGGCTGTAGTTGGTTAAGGCTTTTACCCACCGGCATCGTCGGACCACTGGTCATTCTCCTATTTCCCAGTCCACCCCCCCTTTTGTGTAGCTGGAACCGAAATAGGGGGAAAGGCGCAATCAAAGTTAGGTTAATGGACCATGTCCCCCCGGGCCCAGCATAAGGAGCATTTTTTTTTTTTTTTTTTTTTTTTTTATATATAACTATATAAACACTTTGTATCGCAAATGATCCCAAACAGCTGGCCCTGCAACGCCGTAATACTCCATCTACAAATCTGTCTGTTCCTGCTCTTGAAACTATTATGGCATGGCACGGTGGCTCAATGGCTAGCTGCAGCCCTGGGGTCCTGGGCCCAAATCCCGCCAAGGACACCATCCGCAAGGAGCCTGTACGTTCTCCCCGTGACTGCGTGGGTCTACTCCGGGCACTCTAGCCTCCTCCCACACCCCCATAAACATACAGATAGGGAATCCAGACCGTAAGCCCCGATGGGGCAGCGTCCCCAATCCATGCAACGCACACAAAAACTAAAAGTGAATTTATACCTTTTAGAATATGTATGTGGAAGTAATTGTCCAGAAAATATTAGCGGGCATAATTATTCTGCGAATAGCTAACATTGCCGGTTTTCCCATCTCACTTGTTTATTTTCAGTTCTTACGGTAAGGAAAACCAATTAAAACATACGTAATTAACCAAAGAGGGAAAATCTAGTAAAAAAGGATGAAAATTACTTCACTACAAAAAAGAAGCAGTTTTAGAAAAACAATCAAACCATGCAAATGTACAGAGATATACTTCTCACATTTCGATAAAACTAACTGTGACCAATATAGATCCCTTCTTTCAATTACAGCATGACATTAGGGGTAAAACAGGGGGGTTAGATCCCGTGATCCCATAATATTGTCACTAATCAATAAATCACTTGAAGGGTCAGTTAACCGGTGGCAACAAGATTATTACAAGGAATGGAGGCCGCCTGTATTAAACTAAGGTTGAAAAATTAAGATATGTTTAATTTTTGAAAGACGTCTCAGAGGATATCTCATTTGTACCTCTTCCGACAGGCCTACAAGCTGCCGTAACCCTCAGTCCGATACAGCGCCGCACAATCAGCTCTGCCCTCATCTACTGTCTCCTCACCCATCCCCTGTAGACTGTGAGCCCTCGCGGGCAGGGTCCTCTCTCCCCCTGTACCAGTCTGTGCCTTGTACGGTTTATGATTATTATACTGGTACCTATTATGTAAAAACCCCTTTCGCATGCAAAGCGCCATGAATTATATGGCGCATAATAAATAATAATAATTTGTATAAATACCCGTGTGGTCAATATAAATAAACTGCCACCAAACTTAATCCTCCGAAATAGGGAAGGCTTCTTTACAGTTAGAGCAGGTAGATTGTGGAATGCTGTCTACAAGGGGTAGGAATGCTAGATACCATCACAGCTTTTAACAGAAACGGGGGAGGGCGATTCCCTCAGCACCAATAACATTGTTATAAATAACTTAGTGACAACATGTAGAGCTGGGCGGGACGCCTGTTACCTGTGACGTCACGTTATCCTCCCTAGGGGGACTTATCCCACCCCGCATTCCCCATCAGGGTACTCACCTGGTGATTCAGGAAATGACAAGACGACTGGATCTAGATCTACCCACGTAACGCCTGCTACGACGACGCTCACACCTATCCAAGGGTTAAGATGACAGACTCCGGACATGGTGGCTACCCATGCCAAAGCTTGCTACCGTGACCCCTGCACATGACCGTACAACGCGATAGTCGGCACCGCACCCACCGCCGCCATAACATGCTGAAATCCCCTGTGTGACAACGGGGCGGGGCTGTTAACAGTCACCATTGTCATAATGTCAAATGGAGTGTGTTTTGGCCTGGGAGGGGGCTTGGTGTAGGTGTGGTATCAGCAGGAGGGAAAACACGCCACCTGCTGACTGTTGCTTCTTGCCCCTGTTCACTACCAGCCCCCCTCAATTTGAACATTGAAGTCCTAACAGAATCCCTTAACCCGCCCGCTCACTGGGAGACCCACATGGTCCCTGGTTCATTCCCAGGCTAGCCCCCTTGGCATTCCCGGGGCATACAAACGGAGGGGAGGGGAAGTTCAGTGCGTGTGGGATGGGGTGATTTGACTCTTGCAGGTTAGTGCCTGCATACTAGATTCTCCCCTACCGTGCCTCCAACCTGCGCTGTGACAGGGACTGCACTGAGTCTGCACTTCAATTAGGCTGTGTGCCTAATTCATGCGTCCTGCGTCCCCTGCACAGTCTATGGAGACTGTGTAGAGGCCGTACGCACGTTGCATAGTAGAACGCAGCGATTCAGCTGTTGCCCGAATCGCTGTGTTCTAAGAAGTGACATGTCACTTCCGTGCGCTTTGCCGGCAGCTCCTGCTCTGTCTATGGCAGGAGCTGCAGGCTGAGCGCACGTTCTCTACCGGCACCATGCGCCTCAGAACGGAGCTTTTCAGCTGCGCTCTGAGGCACACCTTTTAGGTGCCGTGCAGAGCGCACACAGCCCTACCCAGCTCCTCCTCGGCACTGGCGACGGTGTCTGGTCGGCGGTTGCTGGGCGGCGGGTGGGCGGGGCCAATGACAAAGAGCGCGAAGCGCTCTTTTTCAAACTTAATGGCGGCTCAAGCTGACCGGCGGGCGGGTAGTTCCCTCAGAACGCCGCTCGCCGGCGCACGTAGCTTGAGCCTCAGCAGGGAGAGAGCCGCTCATAGCAAACAGCGCCGTGAGCAGAACGCTTTCCTCCATGCTGATTTTAGGGGAGGAGGGGGGGGGGTGGGAGGAGGGGGGGGGGGTGGGGGGAGGGGGGGGGGGGTGAGGTTGTTAAATAATGGCGAGCACAAGCGGACCAGCGGGCGGGTAGTTCCCTTAGAACGCCGCGCTCACCGGTCACACATCGCTTGTGCCTCAGCATAGAGGGAGCCGCTCACAGCTAACAGTGCTGTGAGCTGAAACGCTTACCTCCCTGCTGATAGCTCTCTTACCGCCTCCAGGAGCGGGTCCCTGTGTCCGGCTGCCCAAACAGGTCCGGGTCCTGCAGCCGAGAGGCTGGAAGCTGGGCAGCACGGTGATATGTATCCAGGAGGCGGGGCTTAGGCCAGTCACACCACAGGAGGCGGGGGGCGGCAGGTCAGTGTCTTTCTAGGGGGAGACCTCTATTTAAACATGCATAGGGGCCAGCAGTCAGGGGGCAGCATCTCAAGTTTCTGGCTGCAGTGCCCCTCATTGTGTTATAGCCCACGTGTCATGATAACACTTGTACCATCTTTTCATTTAGATTCCACCTACAATTATTTACCGATTCCAGTTCTGAAATAGGCTTTCATGATCTACTCACTAGAATTCTCAAGTGCATAAGGTACTGAGACATATACATGTTCACACCATTATAAAGAACAAAGTATAAACATTGAGGTTTTTCTCACACCCATGTTCCTGTGTTCTTTGATATGATATGTGTTCATTTCCTTCACTATATAGGATTGCAAGTTTTCCATTTGTACCTTAATGGCAATGACGCTATACAATTGAACACATATCATCCTGTTATCCATATAGGTGTGTATTTACCTGCTTGACTATTTTTGGTTGTTTGATCCAGAATGTTTCTCCAGATAGGTCATGTGGAAATTTTCTTTCCTCAGTACAAATGTTTTCACTATGGCTTTGGAAAAATTTTTTGTATGTGCATCATGGTCATTTGACCCATTGTACTCTCAAGTAGCAATATATTGTACTGTTATGTTGTACTATGTACTAATTACGTGTTTATATGGTTTTGTAACCCTTTATGATCTTAGATAACTTTATCCTTGATAAAGACCTAAAAACAAGGTCGAAACGTTGGATGAATTATCCTTTTGCACAAATAAAGAATTTTCAGCATTCCAAGAGTTCTTTTCTTACGTTATTGATCACTATAGTGTGCCAGAGCTATTTCTATTGAATTGACTCTTATTTTTTCTGAGCACCTGCTATATACACAGTGACCCAGACATATTCAAGTTTCATTCAGAAGGCAGAGGGAAGCCTTAGCAGCTGAGCCTATATCTTGGCTTGTGAGCATTAGAACAGGCCGGCGATTACAGGGTAACATGAAAAATGTCCAGCTTGCATTATGACTAGAACATGACAATATCCTTTTAAGTACTAACCTATGATGCGTTCCTAAGCAGTTGATGTTATATGTTCTACATTTCATTTTCTGCATACTTTACAAGTAGTAGAATTTGCTTTGATATAGGCAACTGGATTTTCACAATGAAAAGGCAAAGGATAACGCCCGAAAAAGACGCCATACATTATGTCAGTGCCATCACTGACAAACCTGGATTGACCATGAAATACATCAATCCCCTTAAAGGTGAGTTAAAACAAGTTTTAACTAAATTGCCTTAATATTGTCATGCATTAGAATGACTGTCTTAGGTAATGATAAATATTTTCTACAGGAAGAGGAGTGTTTGCTGAAACTGAAATCGAAAAAGGGAGTTTTGTTGCAGAATATCGAGGCGAGCTCACGTATGCACTTACGATGGTAGACAACTACTCGAGATTTATGGTTGTGGTACAAGTCAAAGATCTAATGGCCCATACTGCAGCGAAGGTCTTCCAAGCACACTTATGCAGACCTCATGGCTACTCAGAGAGAGTCCTCACAGATCAAGGCACAGCCTTTGAAGCGGAAATCTTCAAGGACTTCTGCAGCTTTTACCGATGCAGGAAGATGCGCACTACACCCTACCATGCTCAAACCAATGGTTATCAACCTGCTCAGGACTTTACCCCATATTCCAGATGTGGCCTTACAAGTGATTTATAGAGGGGTAACAATACGTTGGGATCACCGGATCTAATCTCCCTTTTTATACACCCTAAAATCTTGTTTGCTTTAGAATAAACAATAACATCATAAAGGTATAGCAGTACCGTTTCAAAGTTTCGGTGTCCCAAGCAGCATTCCATCAGCCTCTGGAAGGTTCCTGGCAAATTGCACAGCTCGAAGGGCATGCTTTTGAACTCGCAGAGACCCATCGGGGTGGCAAAGGCGGTCTTCTCCCGGTCTGCCTCAGCAACGGACACTTGCCAATAGCGACTAGTGAGATCAAGGGTAGAAAAATAATTTGCAGTTCTCAATGCAGCTAGCTATTCCTCAATACAGGGGAGTGGTGCTGTCCTTCTTCTTTAACAGGACCAACGGAGCTGCCCAGAGGCTACAACTGTCACGGATAACCCCAGCCTCCTTCATGTTGCTCAACATGTCCTTGGTACACTGGTAATGTGCAGGTAGTTTTGGCTTATATCTCTCTTTGATGGGTGGGTGTGCACTTGTGGGGATGTAGTGTTTGACCCCTTTTATTCTTCAAAAGTCTAGCGGATGTTTGCTGAAGACTTGCTCGTATTCTTGCACTAGCCTGTAGACCCCCTTCTTGTGATGTGAAGGTGTGGAGTCAGTGCCTACGTGTAATTCCTTACACCACTCCTCTGGCTGACTTGGTGAGCTGTCACTGAATGGGTGGGCTGAAGCAATGGTGGATGCTGCTGTTTGGATAGCATGTGTATCTACTGAGAACAGCTTATCAATGGTGGCAAATCGGAGCAGCTTAATCTCTTGCTCTCCGCAGTTCAACACTCTCATGGGCACTCTTCCCTTCCATATTAATGAATAAAACTATGATGTAAATAGCATATAGATACCCCACAAATGCAGATAAAAGTAGGTTATGGGAAAAGGGGGAAGAGAGAAACAGGAAAATAGTGGAATAAAGTATACCTTCCAGGTGGGAGAGGAAATGGCAGCACAGCCAGTGGAGGTGAAGCAAGGGGAGCCTGCAACTAAAGAGTTGAGAGCGTTATCACATGGTGACTGAGCCTGATTGTAACGGGAGCATAGAGGTGCCGATCCTGTCTTACCTGCGTTGGTGTAGAAGTGGGTGTCCTGTGGTGGAGTCAGCTATGTGCAGTGGTGGCCGTGGGTTCTTTTATGTGCGACCGTAGTAATAGCTGCGCCCACTTCCTGTATGGGAGTGGAATGCAGTGAGGGTAATGGAACGCACGCCTGCGCATTTGTGTTTAACGTCGCGCATGTGCAGAACGGAGAAAAGGCTGCGCTCACTTCCTAATGAAAGGGAGTGAGACGCATCTGGGAAGGGAAGGGAAAAGATTAGGGTTTGGGGATGATGAAAGGGCTTTCTACGGGCAAGGATGGCAAAGGGTGGCAGTGACGGAAAGTCAGGCAGCCTGTCCTGTCCTGTCCTGTCCGTCCGTCTTTTTGTATCATGAATTGGAAAGACTGCAAGGGGGAGGGGAGGTGCTTGTGTCCAAAAGGAGGAGTTATTCAGATTCATTGCAGTGGGCGGCGGCTGCAAAAAGCACCATTCTTCTTGTTTTTGCTCTGCAAAACAGCCTTTTCAAGGGTTGGCTTGGGTGACAAAATGTCTTCTGTAGGCGTGGGTTTGTCTCCCTCTCCCTAAGATGTGTCCGGTATAGGCCAGGGTGCCACTCAAGGCCGTAACCAATTCGGGTTATAGCTTCTCGGCCTTTTGGCTAAGATCAAGTGTAGTTTCGGAGGACGCTACCTTGGTCGGTACTGGAAGGTGCCTGGGATTGCACGTCTGCCGGCCTTGAGGAAGTGTGTGCGCCTTCTGGTGACACATAGCCCTCTTGTGCCTGGACGGTTCCCAGGCAACGGGAGGCGATCACCTTTGTTATTTTGAAGTCCTACTGATAAACAGAAAAAAAAAAAAATTAAATCTGTTCTTATCAGTTTAATATCTGATACGTCCCCTCTCTGGGGACCATATATTAAATGGATTTTTAGAACAAGGAGATGGAAAAAATCTTGCTCTGTCCACTGCACGCATTGACCTGGTATTGCAGTACCTCCAGGACCGGTGCACCCCTTCTTAACCCAGTTTCCAAAAGCAGAACTCAATTCACCTGATTCAAATGAGCCCCATTAGTTAATTGAAAGAAAGCAAAAACTTTATATGCACCTCAATTTGGCCAATTCACTTTTCACACTTTCACCCTTTTTTTTATCTTTCACACCTTTTACTTGCTTTATTGATGCAAAAAGCTGTGCCAAATAGCAAACTCATCTCCACTCAACTTGACCAACTCTGCTATGTCCCGTGCAGTATCTTATTCTCAGTCTTATCTAGATCATTTGCAATTGAATAGAATAGATCCCTTTTGGCTGCTTATGACTGTGTAAAATATGTAGTTTTACTGGGCTGGGATGAGAGAATCCATTGAAGCATGGTGTAGGGATTGTGGTTCCTGTGTGCTAAGAAGAGAGGCTGGCACCAGCCAGAAAGCCCCATTGCAGCCAATAATCACTTAATAACTTTTTCAACTTGTCATCATATGGGAGGCCTTCCATTCCTTGTAGTAGTCTAGTTGCCCACCTTTGAACTGACTCTAACTTCTGAATGTCCTTATTAAAATGTGGAGCCCAAAACTGGTTCCCATATTCCAGATGTAGCCTTACAAGTGATTTATAGAGGTGTAACAATACGTTGGGATCACGGGATCTAATCTCCCTTTTTATACACCCTAAAATCTTGTCCCAAGCAGCATTCCATCAGCCTCTGGAAGGTTCCTGGCGCATTGCACAGCTCGAAGGGCATGCTTTTGAACTCGCAGAGACCCATAGGGGTGGCGAAGGCGGTCTTCTCCCGGTCTGCCTCAGCAACGGACACTTGCCAATAGTGACTAGTGAGATCAAGGGTAGAAAAATAATTTGCAGTTCTCAATGCAGCTAGCGATTCCTCAATACGGGGAGTGGTGCCGTCCTTCTTTTTTAACAGGATCAACAGAGCTGCCCAAAGGCTACAACTGTCACGGATAACCCCAGCCGCCTTCATGTTGCTCAACATGTACTTGGTACACTGGCAATGTGAAGGTGGTATTGGCTTATAGCTCTCTTTGATGGGTGGGTGTGCACCTGTGGGGATGTGGTGTTGGACCCCTTTTATTCCCCCAAAATCTAGCGGGCTTCCCACCGGTAACCCGCTCCCCAGCTTGGATGGATGCTGAGGGAGCCCCTTTTGCCCGCAGGCTCTGGCCCTGGGAACTGTAGCCTTGGCGGTGACTGTGCTTCCCTCTACGGTGTGAGCTGTTGCCTTCAATCGGGTCTTGACTGCTGGGAAACCCTGGAGGTTCCTGTCGCTAACGGATTTGACCGGTTTTACGGCGACTCCTAGCCTGGTCGGGGTCCGTAGGCCCTGCCGGATGGTGCTGGCTTCTCTTCACTCCCCGATCTGGTACCGGCGGGCCACCGCCCATCCCCGGTCCGTACGGTTCACTCCAATCAGCCTCTCCTGCAGAAGGTCACCACCGTCTGCCAACCTTGCTGAGTGCCCGGGCCACACACCCGGACGCGGTCAGTCTCCTCTCCTCTTCACTTCTCTAACTCCAAAACTGATCTCTAATCTGACTCCTTTTCCCGCCTCCAGGACTGTGAACTCCTCGGTGGGTGGGATCAACCGCCTGGCCCACCCCCTGGTGTGGACATCAGCCCCTGGAGGAAGGCAACTAGGATTTGTGTTTAGCTTCGGTGTGCCTAGCCGGAGTGTAGAGTGTGTTGGTGTAGTACCTGTGACGACCTGGCTTGTCCAGGGCGCCCATGTGGGGTGTTGGCAGTGTATTTGCGCCTGCGTTCAAAGGTTTGCTGAATGGATAACTGAACGCTGCGCTGGGACAAGGACGTGCTTGATGATGGTGTTATTTCTGAGTAGGCAACTGCAGGTGCAGGACCGGAGGAGGCTTGTTCGCAGGCAGCATGGACAGGGGATTGGCTCGCATGCACAACCAGCGAAGACGTAGCAGTGACATTAGCAAGCACTGCTCCTCGACTGTGTTGTACTTCCCACAAAGTCGGGTGCTTGGCTGACATGTGCCTGATCATGCTGGTGGTGGTCAGGCTGCTAGTTTTGGTACCCCTGCTGATGCTGGCACGGCAGGTGTTGCAAATGGCCTTTTTAGAATCATCTGGATCCAACTTAAAAAACTGCCAGACTCGGGAAGACCTAACATTTGTACAGGCACCTTGTGTCGTGTTGTTGTTCCGGGGAACGGTTGCCTGACTTCTGCCTGGAGCCACCACCCTGCTTCTTACTGCCTGTTGGGATGCTACGCCTCCCTCCCCCTGTGCACTGCTGTCCTCGCTCTGCATATCCTCCTGCCAGGTTGGGTCAGTTACTGGATCATCCACCACGTCGTCTTCCTCTTCCGCACCCTGCTCCTCCTCCTGACTTCCTGACAATTGTGTCTCATCATCGTCCACCCCTTGTTGAGACACGTTGCCAACTTCGTGAGAACGTGGCTGCTCAAATATTTGGCCATCTGTACATACGATCTCCTCATGACCCACTTCAACATGAGCTGGCGAGAGGCCAGAATGTGCGAATGGAAATGTGAACAGCTCTTCCGAGTGTCCAAGTGTGGGATCATTAATGTCCGAGGACGTGTACTCAGCCTTGTGGTAGGAAGGAGGATCAGGTTCTGAAATGTGCGGTGCAGTATCACGGCTACTGACACTTGACCGTGTGGAAGACAGAGTGTTTGTGGTGGTGCCAATCTGACTGGAAGCATTATCCGCTATCCAACTAACAACCTGTTGACACTGGTCTTGGTTCAAGAGCGGTGTACTGCTGCGGTCCCCAAGAATTTGGGACAGGACGTGCGAGCGACTAGATGTGGCCCTTTGTTGTGGCAAAATTAGAGCTTGCCCACGACCTCGGCCTCTGCCTGCACCACCATCACGTCCACTTCCTTGTTCCTTGCCAACGCCCTTGCGCATTTTGCAATGCTGTGCTGACGTGTATTCACTAGACTTGGGCGTTATATCAAAGTTTGTGCAAATTGTGCACCTGTACGCTGCCACCGACAGGCACACACGTGCGGTTTTTAAATGCAAGCACGGACGCACTAAGAACCTAACAGGTTTTAGGAGCAAAAATTAATGACGAGAACTCTGACACTATCAGCCACTGCTGACTGACGTGTATTATACACTACACTTGTGCGTTATATAATAGTTTGGTAAAAACGCACACAAGTGCACCTGTACGCTGCCACCGACAGGCACACACGTGCGGTTTTTAAATGCAAGCACGGACGCACTAAGAACCTAACACAGGTTTTAGGAGCAAAAATTAATGACGAGAACTCTGACACTATCAGCCATTGCTGACTGACGTGTATTATACACTACACTTGTGCGTTATATAATAGTTTGGTAAAAACGCACACAAGTGCACCTGTACGCTGCCACCGACAGGCACACACGTGCGGTTTTTAAATGCAAGCACGGACGCACTAAGAACCTAACACAGGTTTTAGGAGCAAAAATTAATGACGAGAACTCTGACACTATCAGCCACTGCTGACTGACGTGTATTATACACTACACTTGTGCGTTATATAATAGTTTGGTAAAAACGCACACAAGTGCACCTGTACGCTGCCACCGACAGGCACACACGTGCGGTTTTTAAATGCAAGCACGGACGCACTAAGAACCTAACACAGGTTTTAGGAGCAAAAATTAATGACGAGAACTCTGACACTATCAGCCACTGCTGACTGACGTGTATTATACACTACACTTGTGCGTTATATAATAGTTTGGTAAAAACGCACACAAGTGCACCTGTACGCTGCCACCGACAGGCACACACGTGCGGTTTTTAAATGCAAGCACGGACGCACTAAGAACCTAACAGGTTTTAGGAGCGACAATTGCTGAGAAGTCTGACACTATCAGGACTGTTTTAGACTGTGTACACCAGCCCCAGATATGATGAAGGCTGGTATACGGTCACCACTAGGAATGGCTATATACCCTGCCTGCCTGCCTGCCTGCCTGCCTGTATACTGCTACAATAGTCCTGACAAGGACTCTTTTGGTCACTAGCCTGTATTCCAACCTGGCTATACCCTGCCTGTATACAGCAACAATAGTCCTGAGAAGGACTCTGCTACTGTACTCCGACCTGGCTATACCCTGCCTGCCTGTATACAACTAGAATAGTCCTGAGAAGGACTTTTGGTCACACTGTTTGCAGCCCTGCTACGGAAATAGCTATAAAGGGCCGCAAACCTTTCCCTGAAGCAGCGACCCTCTCCCTGCACTGACTGTCTGGATAGCTGTGAGCAGAGCACAGCGCGCCCGCCGGTATAAAGGCTCGGTCACGCTGTGCAGGCCGGCCAATCACTGCAATTCCACAACTAACAGGGCTGTGGCATTGCAGTGGTCTGCCAGCCAATCCCTGCATGAGGGCTGGCTCTCAAAAGAGCGCCAACATGCAGGGATGAAGACCACGAGTACAGCACGAGTATCGCGAGATTACTCGGTCCCCGTCGAGTAGACCGAGTACAGTGATACTCGTGCGAGTACCGAGTAGTAACAAGCATGCTCGCTCATCACTATTTATTAGTAAAATGGCTTACACTCCCCTTTTTTCCACTTTTTTCTTCACTACTTTTATAAAGAAATTTTTCCTTTCTTTATTCTTAATGCAATTTTATATAGCAACACCACCATTTTTTGCCACGAACATAATTTTTCTTGTCCGTCATCCCGTTCACCCTTACAGGGTTGTGGACAGATGCACTTGTCACTACACTTCTAAGACTCAATACAGGGTCTGGAGCTCAATGCTCCCTTTTTGTTTTTTTTTTCTTCTTTTTTTTCTTTTTTTCATTTTGTCCTTCTTCTTCTTCTTTTTCTGATTTTTGTCTCAAAAAGCTGATGAAATTTGAAACACTATACCCCAGTGATTTTATAAATGTTTCTCAATATATCACTTGAGAACTTTTATGGCCGGTATTGTAACAGTTGACCATCCCGGCAGTATTTGAAATACAGCAGTCAGTCCTCTGACGTAGCTCCATATGTGTATATATAGAGGTTCTTCCTCCTTTGATTGCATACTGTTCTTTTTTTGCCCTGATGAAGGAGACAGTGATCTCTGAAACACATTGACCGGAAAAAAGAATAAAGAGATGAAATAATTAACATCAGTTTCCTTTGGTGACAGCGCGGCACGCACCCGATTTTCCTCCTATACGTTATTGCTCTTCTACTAGGGGCTGCGGCTGTCGCCATTTGTAACGTGCATTTAGGGGTTGTGACTGGCACAACCTTAATAGGTGAGTGCAACTACTATTAATTATTTGTTACCTTACCAGGTAAGACCCTAATTTGTGCGTCTGCTCCAGAGTTATTTCCCTGATTATTAATATCTGACAGGCAGTGATTGATCCTGCATTCTCACCTTCCTCTCTGTTGCACATTCTTATTGTTCCTATATGCTCTCTATTTCCATCAGACTTTTTTTGTCCTTCGGTGGGGCTCTAACATATGTGCACCATTTATTATTTATTTTTATGGATTCCTTTCTTTTTTCATGCTAGCGTTCATTATGCAGTAGTCATTCATGATATATCTTATATTTGTGAATCCATTAGGGCTCTATATGTCTGGTGCATCACATTGGGTCTTTTCAGTGCACAATAGGCACCTTTTTCTGTTATGCTCTGCTGCCACCTTATGGACATCCTATCAGTGATGCCAGAAAAAAATGGACATGTCTCCGTGCAGCAATCACGGACACGCGGGTACGCCGCACGGAGACACGTGCAGTGAAAAATCACTGATGTGTGAGCAGACCCATTCATTATAATGGATCTGCGTATCTCAGTGATTCTGTTATGTTTAAAAAAAAGCACAAACGTACCAGAATCACTGACGTGTGAAACAGGCCTTATAGTGTTTTGATTTATGTATGTATTATACAACTTCTGTGGATCTTGTATGAGTGACTTTTCTTCATTTTATTGGATTGTTTTAAAATATTGAAATAAAGTCACGCTTCCTATGCATCCTTTTGTATTCTGATTGGCTACTATAATACAGTTTTTAGGCACTGAGATCGATACCAGAGGCATGGTCTTCCGCTTACCAGAGGATAAGCTCAAAAGGCTAAGGGACATAATAGAAGGGTTTAGTGCTGTTAAGAAGGTGGCATTAAGATAAATGAAATATATCTTCTCGGTCTTCTCGTTTTCTTGCTGAGTTGTGCCAATGGACAGAGTTTTTTCCAGACATTTGCTATTGGAAACTCAGGGAACCAAAGCTCCTGGATAGAGTTGAGCGCGGTTCGTGGTTCGTGGTTCTCCAGTTCTAGGCTCGAGTGATTTTGGGGCATGTTCTAGATCGAACTAGAACTCGAGCTTTTTGCAAAAGCTCGATAGTTCTAGAAACGTTCGAGAACGGTTCTAGCAGCCAAAAAACAGCTAAATCATAGCTTGGTTTCTGCTGTAATAGTGTAAGTCACTCTGTGAATCAAACTATTATCACATTTCAGTGTATAGTGTGCGTGAACAGCGCCTTCAGATCACTGCTGTTTCTATAATGGCGATCGCCATTTTTTTTTTTTTTTTCTTGTCTTCCTTCCCTAAGTGCGCGCGTCTTGTGGGGCGGGCCAGCATGTCAGCCAATCACAGACACACACACAGCTAAGTTGACTTTGAGCCAGAGAAGCAACGGCATGTGTGATAGGATCTGCATGTCACATGTCCCTGCATTATAAAACCGGACATTTTCTTCACGGACGCCATTATCTGCCTTCTGCGTCTTTGGTGTCAGACATCACTGTCGCAGCTCTGTCCTCCTGAGTCCTATAGCCGATACAGCTGTATGCGCTGCATACACAGCGTTAGACAGCATAGGGAGAGCACTTTATAGCAGTCCTTTTAAGGACTCAAACCGGCAGGGTCAGAGAGCCATACGTGACAGGTCCTGCAAAGAGCAACAGCATCTGTGTAGCCAAGGTCAGGGATTTCCTCCCTGCATTTCACCATTAGGAGGGAATAGAAAGGCAGGCTTCCATTCCTCTACCCAGAGCACCACAATCCTGCCACTGTACCCTCCTGTCCTCTGCACACTCCAACTCATTATAACTAAGCCATTATACTAGCAAACACTCAGTGTACCTAGTGGCATCCTATCTGTGGCTATTGGACTTTGCTATAGTCCCACTAGTGCAAAGACATTTGCAGAGCACGTCTGCCTGCATTGCACACTCCAACTTTTTTAAACTAAGCAATTTTACTAGCAAACACTCAGTGTACCTAGTGGCATCCTATACGTGGCTATTGGACTTTGCTATAGTCCCACTAGTGCCAAGACATTTGCAGAGCGCATCTGCCTGCGTTGCACACTCCAACTAATTTTAACTTAGCCATTATACTAGCAAACACTCAGTGTACCTAGTGGCATCCTATACGTGGCTATTGGACTTTGCTATAGTCCCACTAGTGCCAAGACATTTGCAGAGCGCATCTGCCTGCGTTGCACACTCCAACTAATTATAAGTCAGCCATTATACTAGCAAACACTCAGTGTACCTAGTGGCATCCTATCTGTGGCTATTGGACTTTGCTATAGTCCCACTAGTGCAAAGACATTTGCAGAGCACGTCTGCCTGCATTGCACACTCCAACTTTTTTAAACTAAGCAATTTTACTAGCAAACACTCAGTGTACCTAGTGGCATCCTATACGTGGCTATTGGACTTTGCTATAGTCCCACTAGTGCCAAGACATTTGCAGAGCGCATCTGCCTGCGTTGCACACTCCAACTAATTATAAGTAAGCCATTATACTAGCAAACACTCAGTGTACCTAGTGGCATCCTATCTGTGGCTATTGGACTTTGCTATAGTCCCACTAGTGCCAAGACATTTGCAGAGCGCATCTGCCTGCGTTGCACACTCCAACTAATTATAAGTAAGCCATTATACTAGCAAACACTCAGTGTACCTAGTGGCATCCTATACGTGGCTATTGGACCTTGCTATAGTCCCACTAGTGCCAAGACATTTGCAGAGCGCATCTGCCTGCGTTGCACACTCCAACTAATTATAAGTAAGCCATTATACTAGCAAACACTCAGTGTACCTAGTGGCATCCTATACGTGGCTATTGGACCTTGCTATAGTCCCACTAGTGCCAAGACATTTGCAGAGCGCATCTGCCTGCGTTGCACACTCCAACTAATTATAAGTAAGCCATTATTATAATTATTATTATTATTTATTATTATAGCGCCATTTATTCCATGGCGCTTTACAAGTGAAAGGGTATACGTACAACAATCATTAACAGTACATAACAGACTGGTACAGGAGGAGAGAGGACCCTGCCCGCGAGGGCTTACAGTCTACAGGGAATGGGTGATGGTACAATAGGTGAGGACAGAGCTGGTTGCGCAGTGGTCTACTGGACTGAGGGCTGTTGTAGGTTATAGGCTTGTTGGAAGAGGTGGGTCTTGAGGTTCCTCTTGAAGCTTTCCACGGTAGGGGAGAGTCTGATGTGCTGAGGTAGAGCATTCCAAAGTATGGGGGATGCACGGGAGAAATCTTGTACGCGATTGTGGGAAGAGAAGATAAGGGAGGAGCAGAGAAGGAGATCTTGTGAGGATCTGAGGTTGCGTGCAGGTAGGTACCGGGAGACTAGGTCACAGATGTAGGGAGGAGACAGGTTGTGCATGGCTTTGTATGTCATGGTTAGTGTTTTGAACTGGAGTCGTTGGGTGATGGGAAGCCAGTGAAGGGATTGGCAGAGTGGCGAGGCTGGGGAGTAGCGAGGGGAGAGGTGGATTAAGCGGGCCGCAGAGTTTAGGATAGATTGGAGGGGTGCAAGAGTGTTGGAAGGGAGGCCAGAGAGCAGGAGGTTGCAGTAGTCGAGGCGGGAGATGATGAGGGCATGCACTAATGTTTTTGCTGATTCTTGGTTAAGGAAAGCACGGATCCGGGAGATGTTTTTGAGTTGTAATCGGCATGAGGTGAAGAGGGCTTGGATGTGTGGCTTGAAGGATAGAGCAGAGTCGAGGGTCACTCCAAGGCAACGAGCTTGTGAGACTGGGGAGAGTAAGCAACCATCGAGTTTGATGGAAAGGCTTGTTGGAGGAGATGAGTGAGGAGGAGGAAAGACAATGAATTCTGTTTTGTCCATGTTAAGTTTTAGGAATCGCACAGAGAAGAAGGATGAAATAGCAGACAGACATTGTGGGATTCTGGTTAGTAGAGAGGTAATGTCAGGTCCATTATACTAGCAAACACTCAGTGTACCTAGTGGCATCCTATCTGTGGCTATTGGACTTTGCTATAGTCCCACTAGTGCCAAGACATTTGCAGAGCGCATCTGCCTGCGTTGCACACTCCAACTAATTATAAGTAAGCCATTATACTAGCAAACACTCAGTGTACCTAGTGGCATCCTATACGTGGCTATTGGACCTTGCTATAGTCCCACTAGTGCCAAGACATTTGCAGAGCGCATCTGCCTGCGTTGCACACTCCAACTAATTATAAGTAAGCCATTATACTAGCAAACACTCAGTGTACCTAGTGGCATCCTATACGTGGCTATTGGACCTTGCTATAGTCCCACTAGTGCCAAGACATTTGCAGAGCGCATCTGCCTGCGTTGCACACTCCAACTAATTATAAGTAAGCCATTATTATTATTATTATTATTATTTATTATTATAGCGCCATTTATTCCATGGCGCTTTACAAGTGAAAGGGTATACGTACAACAATCATTAACAGTACATAACAGACTGGTACAGGAGGAGAGAGGACCCTGCCCGCGAGGGCTTACAGTCTACAGGGAATGGGTGATGGTACAATAGGTGAGGACAGAGCTGGTTGCGCAGTGGTCTACTGGACTGAGGGCTGTTGTAGGTTATAGGCTTGTTGGAAGAGGTGGGTCTTGAGGTTCCTCTTGAAGCTTTCCACGGTAGGGGAGAGTCTGATGTGCTGAGGTAGAGCATTCCAAAGTATGGGGGATGCACGGGAGAAATCTTGTACGCGATTGTGGGAAGAGGAGATAAGGGAGGAGCAGAGAAGGAGATCTTGTGAGGATCTGAGGTTGCGTGCAGGTAGGTACCGGGAGACTAGGTCACAGATGTAGGGAGGAGACAGGTTGTGCATGGCTTTGTATGTCATGGTTAGTGTTTTGAACTGGAGTCGTTGGGTGATGGGAAGCCAGTGAAGGGATTGGCAGAGTGGCGAGGCTGGGGAGTAGCGAGGGGAGAGGTGGATTAAGCGGGCCGCAGAGTTTAGGATAGATTGGAGGGGTGCAAGAGTGTTGGAAGGGAGGCCAGAGAGCAGGAGGTTGCAGTAGTCGAGGCGGGAGATGATGAGGGCATGCACTAATGTTTTTGCTGATTCTTGGTTAAGGAAAGCACGGATCCGGGAGATGTTTTTGAGTTGTAATCGGCATGAGGTGAAGAGGGCTTGGATGTGTGGCTTGAAGGATAGAGCAGAGTCGAGGGTCACTCCAAGGCAACGAGCTTGTGAGACTGGGGAGAGTAAGCAACCATCGAGTTTGATGGAAAGGCTTGTTGGAGGAGATGAGTGAGGAGGAGGAAAGACAATGAATTCTGTTTTGTCCATGTTAAGTTTTAGGAATCGCACAGAGAAGAAGGATGAAATAGCAGACAGACATTGTGGGATTCTGGTTAGTAGAGAGGTAATGTCAGGTCCATTATACTAGCAAACACTCAGTGTACCTAGTGGCATCCTATCTGTGGCTATTGGACTTTGCTATAGTCCCACTAGTGCCAAGACATTTGCAGAGCGCATCTGCCTGCGTTGCACACTCCAACTAATTATAAGTAAGCCATTATACTAGCAAACACTCAGTGTACCTAGTGGCATCCTATACGTGGCTATTGGACCTTGCTATAGTCCCACTAGTGCCAAGACATTTGCAGAGCGCATCTGCCTGCGTTGCACACTCCAACTAATTATAAGTAAGCCATTATACTAGCAAACACTCAGTGTACCTAGTGGCATCCTATACGTGGCTATTGGACTTTGCTATAGTCCCACTAGTGCAAAGACATTTGCAGAGCACGTCTGCCTGCATTGCACACTCCAACTTTTTTAAACTAAGCAATTTTACTAGCAAACACTCAGTGTACCTAGTGGCATCCTATACGTGGCTATTGGACTTTGCTATAGTCCCACTAGTGCCAAGACATTTGCAGAGCGCATCTGCCTGCGTTGCACACTCCAACTAATTTTAACTTAACCATTATACTAGAAAACACTCAGTGTACCTAGTGGCATCCTATACGTGGCTATTGGACTTTGCTATAGTCCCACTAGTGCCAAGACATTTGCAGAGCGCATCTGCCTGCGTTGCACACTCCAACTAATTATAAGTAAGCCATTATACTAGCAAACACTCAGTGTACCTAGTGGCATCCTATACGTGGCTATTGGACCTTGCTATAGTCCCACTAGTGCCAAGACATTTGCAGAGCGCATCTGCCTGCGTTGCACACTCCAACTAATTATAAGTAAGCCATTATACTAGCAAACACTCAGTGTACCTAGTGGCATCCTATACGTGGCTATTGGACTTTGCTATAGTCCCACTAGTGCCAAGACATTTGCAGAGCGCATCTGCCTGCGTTGCACACTCCAACTAATTATAAGTAAGCCATTATACTAGCAAACACTCAGTGTACCTAGTGGCATCCTATACGTGGCTATTGGACCTTGCTATAGTCCCACTAGTGCCAAGACATTTGCAGAGCGCATCTGCCTGCGTTGCACACTCCAACTAATTATAAGTAAGCCATTATACTAGCAAACACTCAGTGTACCTAGTGGCATCCTATCTGTGGCTATTGGACTTTGCTATAGTCCCACTAGTGCCAAGACATTTGCAGAGCGCATCTGCCTGCGTTGCACACTCCAACTAATTACAAGTAAGCCATTATACTAGCAAACACTCAGTGTACCTAGTGGCATCCTATACGTGGCTATTGGACTTTGCTATAGTCCCACTAGTGCCAAGACATTTGCAGAGCGCATCTGCCTGCGTTGCACACTCCAACTAATTATAAGTAAGCCATTATACTAGCAAACACTCAGTGTACCTAGTGGCATCCTATACGTGGCTATTGGACTTTGCTATAGTCCCACTAGTGCCAAGACATTTGCAGAGCGCATCTGCCTGCGTTGCACACTCCAACTAATTTTAACTTAGCCATTATACTAGCAAACACTCAGTGTACCTAGTGGCATCCTATACGTGGCTATTGGACTTTGCTATAGTCCCACTAGTGCCAAGACATTTGCAGAGCGCATCTGCCTGCGTTGCACACTCCAACTAATTATAAGTAAGCCATTATACTAGCAAACACTCAGTGTACCTAGTGGCATCCTATACGTGGCTATTGGACTTTGCTATAGTCCCACTAGTGCAAAGACATTTGCAGAGCACGTCTGCCTGCATTGCACACTCCAACTTTTTTAAACTAAGCAATTTTACTAGCAAACACTCAGTGTACCTAGTGGCATCCTATACGTGGCTATTGGACTTTGCTATAGTCCCACTAGTGCCAAGACATTTGCAGAGCGCATCTGCCTGCGTTGCACACTCCAACTAATTTTAACTTAACCATTATACTAGCAAACACTCAGTGTACCTAGTGGCATCCTATACGTGGCTATTGGACTTTGCTATAGTCCCACTAGTGCCAAGACATTTGCAGAGCGCATCTGCCTGCGTTGCACACTCCAACTAATTATAAGTAAGCCATTATACTAGCAAACACTCAGTGTACCTAGTGGCATCCTATACGTGGCTATTGGACCTTGCTATAGTCCCACTAGTGCCAAGACATTTGCAGAGCGCATCTGCCTGCGTTGCACACTCCAACTAATTATAAGTAAGCCATTATACTAGCAAACACTCAGTGTACCTAGTGGCATCCTATACGTGGCTATTGGACTTTGCTATAGTCCCACTAGTGCCAAGACATTTGCAGAGCGCATCTGCCTGCGTTGCACACTCCAACTAATTATAAGTAAGCCATTATACTAGCAAACACTCAGTGTACCTAGTGGCATCCTATACGTGGCTATTGGACCTTGCTATAGTCCCACTAGTGCCAAGACATTTGCAGAGCGCATCTGCCTGCGTTGCACACTCCAACTAATTATAAGTAAGCCATTATACTAGCAAACACTCAGTGTACCTAGTGGCATCCTATCTGTGGCTATTGGACTTTGCTATAGTCCCACTAGTGCCAAGACATTTGCAGAGCGCATCTGCCTGCGTTGCACACTCCAACTAATTATAAGTAAGCCATTATACTAGCAAACACTCAGTGTACCTAGTGGCATCCTATACGTGGCTATTGGACTTTGCTATAGTCCCACTAGTGCCAAGACATTTGCAGAGCGCATCTGCCTGCGTTGCACACTCCAACTAATTATAAGTAAGCCATTATACTAGCAAACACTCAGTGTACCTAGTGGCATCCTATACGTGGCTATTGGACTTTGCTATAGTCCCACTAGTGCCAAGACATTTGCAGAGCGCATCTGCCTGCGTTGCACACTCCAACTAATTTTAACTTAGCCATTATACTAGCAAACACTCAGTGTACCTAGTGGCATCCTATACGTGGCTATTGGACTTTGCTATAGTCCCACTAGTGCCAAGACATTTGCAGAGCGCATCTGCCTGCGTTGCACACTCCAACTAATTATAAGTAAGCCATTATACTAGCAAACACTCAGTGTACCTAGTGGCATCCTATACGTGGCTATTGGACTTTGCTATAGTCCCACTAGTGCCAAGACATTTGCAGAGCGCATCTGCCTGCGTTGCACACTCCAACTAATTTTAACTTAGCCATTATACTAGCAAACACTCAGTGTACCTAGTGGCATCCTATACGTGGCTATTGGACTTTGCTATAGTCCCACTAGTGCCAAGACATTTGCAGAGCGCATCTGCCTGCGTTGCACACTCCAACTAATTATAAGTAAGCCATTATACTAGCAAACACTCAGTGTACCTAGTGGCATCCTATCTGTGGCTATTGGACTTTGCTATAGTCCCACTAGTGCCAAGACATTTGCAGAGCGCATCTGCCTGCGTTGCACACTCCAACTAATTATAAGTAAGCCATTATACTAGCAAACACTCAGTGTACCTAGTGGCATCCTATACGTGGCTATTGGACCTTGCTATAGTCCCACTAGTGCCAAGACATTTGCAGAGCGCATCTGCCTGCGTTGCACACTCCAACTAATTATAAGTAAGCCATTATACTAGCAAACACTCAGTGTACCTAGTGGCATCCTATACGTGGCTATTGGACCTTGCTATAGTCCCACTAGTGCCAAGACATTTGCAGAGCGCATCTGCCTGCGTTGCATACTCCAACTAATTATAAGTAAGCCATTATTATTATTATTATTATTATTTATTATTATAGCGCCATTTATTCCATGGCGCTTTACAAGTGAAAGGGTATACGTACAACAATCATTAACAGTACATAACAGACTGGTACAGGAGGAGAGAGGACCCTGCCCGCGAGGGCTTACAGTCTACAGGGAATGGGTGATGGTACAATAGGTGAGGACAGAGCTGGTTGCGCAGTGGTCTACTGGACTGAGGGCTGTTGTAGGTTATAGGCTTGTTGGAAGAGGTGGGTCTTGAGGTTCCTCTTGAAGCTTTCCACGGTAGGGGAGAGTCTGATGTGCTGAGGTAGAGCATTCCAAAGTATGGGGGATGCACGGGAGAAATCTTGTACGCGATTGTGGGAAGAGGAGATAAGGGAGGAGCAGAGAAGGAGATCTTGTGAGGATCTGAGGTTGCGTGCAGGTAGGTACCGGGAGACTAGGTCACAGATGTAGGGAGGAGACAGGTTGTGCATGGCTTTGTATGTCATAGTTAGTGTTTTGAACTGGAGTCGTTGGGTGATGGGAAGCCAGTGAAGGGATTGGCAGAGTGGCGAGGCTGGGGAGTAGTGAGGGGAGAGGTGGATTAAGCGGGCCGCAGAGTTTAGGATAGATTGGAGGGGTGCAAGAGTGTTGGAAGGGAGGCCAGAGAGCAGGAGGTTGCAGTAGTCGAGGCGGGAGATGATGAGGGCATGCACTAATGTTTTTGATGATTCTTGGTTAAGGAAAGCACGGATCCGGGAGATGTTTTTGAGTTGTAATCGGCATGAGGTGAAGAGGGCTTGGATGTGTGGCTTGAAGGATAGAGCAGAGTCGAGGGTCACTCCAAGGCAACGAGCTTGTGAGACTGGGGAGAGTAAGCAACCATCGAGTTTGATGGAAAGGCTTGTTGGAGGAGATGAGTGAGGAGGAGGAAAGACAATGAATTCTGTTTTGTCCATGTTAAGTTTTAGGAATCGCACAGAGAAGAAGGATGAAATAGCAGACAGACATTGTGGGATTCTGGTTAGTAGAGAGGTAATGTCAGGTCCATTATACTAGCAAACACTCAGTGTACCTAGTGGCATCCTATCTGTGGCTATTGGACTTTGCTATAGTCCCACTAGTGCCAAGACATTTGCAGAGCGCATCTGCCTGCGTTGCACACTCCAACTAATTATAAGTAAGCCATTATACTAGCAAACACTCAGTGTACCTAGTGGCATCCTATACGTGGCTATTGGACCTTGCTATAGTCCCACTAGTGCCAAGACATTTGCAGAGCGCATCTGCCTGCGTTGCACACTCCAACTAATTATAAGTAAGCCATTATACTAGCAAACACTCAGTGTACCTAGTGGCATCCTATACGTGGCTATTGGACTTTGCTATAGTCCCACTAGTGCAAAGACATTTGCAGAGCACGTCTGCCTGCATTGCACACTCCAACTTTTTTAAACTAAGCAATTATACTAGCAAACACTCAGTGTACCTAGTGGCATCCTATACGTGGCTATTGGACTTTGCTATAGTCCCACTAGTGCCAAGACATTTGCAGAGCGCATCTGCCTGCGTTGCACACTCCAACTAATTATAAGTAAGCCATTATACTAGCAAACACTCAGTGTACCTAGTGGCATCCTATACGTGGCTATTGGACATTGCTATAGTCCCACTAGTGCCAAGACATTTGCAGAGCGCATCTGCCTGCGTTGCACACTCCAACTAATTATAAGTAAGCCATTATACTAGCAAACACTCAGTGTACCTAGTGGCATCCTATACGTGGCTATTGGACTTTGCTATAGTCCCACTAGTGCCAAGACATTTGCAGAGCGCATCTGCCTGCGTTGCACACTCCAACTAATTATAAGTAAGCCATTATACTAGCAAACACTCAGTGTACCTAGTGGCATCCTATACGTGGCTATTGGACTTTGCTATAGTCCCACTAGTGCCAAGACATTTGCAGAGCGCATCTGCCTGCGTTGCACACTCCAACTAATTTTAACTTAGCCATTATACTAGCAAACACTCAGTGTACCTAGTGGCATCCTATACGTGGCTATTGGACTTTGCTATAGTCCCACTAGTGCCAAGACATTTGCAGAGCGCATCTGCCTGCGTTGCCCACTCCAACTAATTATAAGTAAGCCATTATACTAGCAAACACTCAGTGTACCTAGTGGCATCCTATACGTGGCTATTGGACTTTGCTATAGTCCCACTAGTGCCAAGACATTTGCAGAGCGCATCTGCCTGCGTTGCACACTCCAACTAATTTTAACTTAGCCATTATACTAGCAAACACTCAGTGTACCTAGTGGCATCCTATACGTGGCTATTGGACTTTGCTATAGTCCCACTAGTGCCAAGACATTTGCAGAGCGCATCTGCCTGCGTTGCACACTCCAACTCATTATAACTAAGTTGCATTGTCAGGGATATTTATTCTTTATTATTCTGCTGTTAATAAAGCTAGACCACCACTGCAATCTTCACCACCTCTCAATTTTTACTACCACATTTTCAGTCCACAATCTTGTCGCAATCAACATGAGTGGCAAAATGACAGATGCTGGTGGAAAGGGGAAGAGGCGTGGTGGAAAAGGCAAAAAAGGTTTTGTCTGTGGGGAAAGTGCAGCAGCACTGAATACACGTTCAGAGACAACGCTGGCAGCTGGACACGACAAAATCTCCAAGGCGTAACTGGAGAGCTCTGGCCATTTTTCTAGGTTTGAAGCCCAAAAGGAGCAAGGCTCCAGTTGCACAGCCATGGCATCGATGTTCATTTGGAGATACTCCTGTATCATCCTCTCCAGCCGTTGAGTATGTGTCAGACTTGTTGTCTCTGGTGGCCTTGCAAAAGAGGGTCTAAAAAAATTATGAAAAGATTCCATAAAATTGCTGTTACCGGCACCAGATACGGTCCTACTGGTACGGGTAGACTGTTGAAGATGACGAGACCGTCCCATGTTTGTCAAGTTACAACTGGGAGATTCCCTCCCTGCACCTGCACGGTTGTTTGGTGGAAAAGCCGAGCTAAGATCGAGTAACAGCTTCTGCTGATACTCCTGCATACGTGCGTCCCTTTCTATGGCTGGAATTATGTCACAAAATTTGGACTTGTACCGGGGATCTAATAGTGTGGCAATCCAGTAGTCATCATCACTTCTAATTTTGACAATACGACTGTCATGTTGGAGGTAGTGCAACAAAAAGGCACTCATGTGTCTTGCGCAGCCATGCGGACCAAGTCCACGCTGTGTTTGTGGCATAGAGGTGCTACCCGTTCTTTCTTCCTCTGACATCTCCCCCCAACCTCTTTCAACTGAAATTTGACCAAGGTCTCCCTCATCCGCTGAGTCTTCCATGTCCATGGACAGTTCGTCCTCCATTTCTTCATGTTCTCCTGCACCTTGCTCAACATTTCGCCTGCTACTATGCGCCCTTGTCGATCCCTGTTCCCCATGGTCCCATGCCTGCTGCGTTGGTGATGATGAACGTCTGGACCTTGGTGATGTTGTTGTCCCTTGCGCATATGAATCCTCCTGTAGTTCCTCCCCTTCATGTTGTCCCACCCCCTGACTCCGAATAGTGTTTAGCGTGTGCTCCAGCATGTAAATGACTGGAATCGTCATGCTGATAATGGCATTGTCAGAGCTAAACATATTCGTCGCCATGTCGAAACTGTGCAGAAGGGTGCATAGGTCCTTGATCTGAGACCACTCCATCAGGGTGATCTGCCCCACCTCTGCATCTCGTTGGCCCAGGCTATACGTCATGACGTATTGCACCAGGGCTCTGCGGTGCTGCCACAGTCGCTGTAACATGTGGAGAGTTGAATTCCAGCGTGTCGCCACATCGCATTTCAGGCGATGAACCGGCAGGCCGAAAGACTTCTGGAGCGATGCAAGTCGCTCTGCTGCGGCGCTTGAACGGCGGAAGTGAGCTGACAGTTTTCGTGCCCTGTTCAGAAGGCCATCTAGGCCGGGATAGTGTGTTAAAAATTGCTGGACGACAAGGTTCAACACGTGAGCCATACAAGGTACGTGTGTCACAATGCCCAGGCGAAGTGCCGCACCCAGGTTTGCAGCATTGTCGCACACGGCCTTACCAGGCTGCAGGTTGAGTGGAGACAACCATTTATTAAACTCGGACCGCAGAGCTGACCACAACTCCTCAGCTGTGTGACTCTTATTCCCAAGACATGTCAAGCTAAAGACCGCCTGATGCCGTTACGCTCTGCTGCCAGCATAGTAATGAGGCGTGCGTGATTCCTTCTGCGCAGTGAGAACGCTGGTGGCCTGACCAGGCAGGCTTGGGGCGGAGGTGGAGGACCCAGATGAGGTGGAGGATGCAGAAGCTGTGGTGGAACTTGGACAGACAGAGGATTGACACACAAGTCGTGGGGACGGCAAGACTTGTGCAGCAGACCCTTCACCATCTATCACCATAGTTACCCAGTGCCCAGTCAGCGACATGTAACGTCCCTGTCCATGCTTACTGGTCCAAGTATCGGTGGTGAAATGCACCCGTTCACACACAGAGTTTCTCAAGGAAGCGGTGATGTTGTGTGCGACATGCTGGTGTAGCACGGGCACACCTTTCTTAGAGAAGTAGTGGCGACTAGGCATCTGGTACTGGGGCACAGCGACAGACATAAGGTCTCTAAAATCCTGTGTGTCCACTAGGCGGAAAGGCAGCATTTCGGTAGCCAACAGCTTACAGAGGGATAGAGTCAACCTCTTAGCTTTGTCATGGGTCGGAGGAAGTGGCCTTTTATTTGACCACATCTGAGGGACAGAGATCTGGCTGCTGTGTGTAGACGGTGTTGAGTAGGGTGTCCCTGGAAAAATGCAGGTTTGTGAGGAAAGTGCAGGCGGAGACATGATGTTGCCTTCATCCAACGTTGGTGCTATCGATGTCTGAGAGAGCTGTACACACTCACTTGTTTCCCCTTCCAAACCAACTGACGACCTTACAAGCAAACTGCCTGTTGCGGTTACAGTGGTGGAAGTTTGGCGTGGAAAAACAGGTGTGACAGCTGTCCCCACAGTCCTAGAAGATGAAGAGCGCGCGGATGCACTGGAAGGGGCGGGCGGTGGATGGTTCGCTCTTGCAGCATTGCAGCACAGTGAGCTTCCCACCGGGACCTATGATATTTATTCATGTGACGATTCATGGAAGAAGTTGTCAAACTGCTGAGGTTTTGACCTCTACTAAGAGAATCATGACAAATTTAACATATCACATGATTTGGGCGATCTTTTTCTATGTCAAAAAAGGACCAGGCTAGGCAAGGCTTAGAGGCCATGCGACCTGTTGATCCACCCCGAATAATGCTCATAGGCAGAGTGGTGGCTGAGGATGCAGTTGTAGACGTGCTACCAGTGCTCCGACTCTGTCCAGGAAGGCGCAAGGTAACTTCGTCGTCGGTTGCATCCTCCTCCACCGCCTCTGTTGACCTCCTCGAGTGCCTGACTGGGGGTTGACAGTAGGTGGGATCTAGAACTTCATCATCAATTGTTGTGTTTGCACTCCCCTCCCCCTCAGACCGAGCCTCTTCTTGCCCTGACCGAATATTTAAGTTGTCATCCCAATCGGGTATCTGCGTCTCATCTTCATCAGTATGTTCCTCATTGTCTATAACCACAGGTGTTACAGTTTGTGACAAAGGGTCAACATTATGCTCAGAAACTTGGTCCTCACGGCCTGAATCAGAGTCACAAAGGTTCTGGGCATCACTGCAGACCATTTCCTGTTCTGTACTCACTGTAGCTTGGGAGCAGACCTCTGATTCCCAGGCTATAGTGTGACTGAACAGCTCTGCAGACTCAGCCATCTCAGTTCCACCATACTGTGCAGGGCTGATGGAGACTTCAGAGCTGGGAGAAATCAAGTGTGATTGGGATGACAACTCAGAGGACTGGTGTTTTTTGGATGCGGTACTTGAAGTGGCTGAGAGGGCACTTGTTGGACCACTTGAGATCCATTCAAGCATTTTCCTTTTTTGCCCATCATCTACCTTTCTTCCTGTTGTTCGTGTCCGTAAAAAAGGGAGCACATCGGATTGTCCACGGTAAGTAGTAGACATCTTACTTTTGCTGGTAGATGGTCTATCTTCAGCAGATGATAATGGAGCTTTGCCACTTTCCCCACAGACAAAACCTTTTTTGCCTTTTCCACCACGCCTCTTCCCCTTTCCACCAGCATCTGTCATTTTGCCACTCATGTTGATTGCGACAAGATTGTGGACTGAAAATGTGGTAGTAAAAATTGAGAGGTGGTGAAGATTGCAGTGGTGGTCTAGCTTTATTAACAGCAGAATAATAAAGAATAAATATCCCTGACAATGCAACTTAGTTATAATGAGTTGGAGTGTGCAACGCAGGCAGATGCGCTCTGCAAATGTCTTGGCACTAGTGGGACTATAGCAAAGTCCAATAGCCACGTATAGGATGCCACTAGGTACACTGAGTGTTTGCTAGTATAATGGCTAAGTTAAAATTAGTTGGAGTGTGCAACGCAGGCAGATGCGCTCTGCAAATGTCTTGGCACTAGTGGGACTATAGCAAAGTCCAATAGCCACGTATAGGATGCCACTAGGTACACTGAGTGTTTGCTAGTATAATGGCTTACTTATAATTAGTTGGAGTGTGCAACGCAGGCAGATGCGCTCTGCAAATGTCTTGGCACTAGTGGGACTATAGCAAAGTCCAATAGCCACGTATAGGATGCCACTAGGTACACTGAGTGTTTGCTAGTATAATGGCTAAGTTAAAATTAGTTGGAGTGTGCAACGCAGGCAGATGCGCTCTGCAAATGTCTTGGCACTAGTGGACTATAGCAAAGTCCAATAGCCACGTATAGGATGCCACTAGGTACACTGAGTGTTTGCTAGTATAATGGCTTACTTATAATTAGTTGGAGTGTGCAACGCAGGCAGATGCGCTCTGCAAATGTCTTGGCACTAGTGGGACTATAGCAAAGTCCAATAGCCACGTATAGGATGCCACTAGGTACACTGAGTGTTTGCTAGTATAATGGCTTACTTATAATTAGTTGGAGTGTGCAACGCAGGCAGATGCGCTCTGCAAATGTCTTGGCACTAGTGGGACTATAGCAAAGTCCAATAGCCACAGATAGGATGCCACTAGGTACACTGAGTATTTGCTAGTATAATGGCTTACTTATAATTAGTTGGAGTGTGCAACGCAGGCAGATGCGCTCTGCAAATGTCTTGGCACTAGTGGGACTATAGCAAGGTCCAATAGCCACGTATAGGATGCCACTAGGTACACTGAGTGTTTGCTAGTATAATGGCTTAC